>NW_017692906.1:0-5124 GCF_001879085.1 Nicotiana attenuata | reverse complement strand
CTGAAATGATGTTCAAACAAATGATGAAAAAGAATGCGGATTCCGATACGCAATTGGCTTCTCACAATACTTCAATTAGGAATTTGGAGGTGCAACTAGGTCAATCTCTCAGTCTCTAAATACACGCCCTAAGGGCGCTCTACCAAGTGATACGGTAGTGAACCCAAAGGGAGGAAACAATCATGTTATGGCTGTGACAACTAGGAGTGGACGAGGCGGTGATGTGAATGCCTCCAAACAAACGCAAGTTTTGGGTGAAGAAGTTGAGTTGTAAGATGATGAAGTTCCTTTGGTGGTTAAGAATGTGGTTGGTAAAAATGTGAATGAAGAAGTGAGGATCAATATTCAAGCTGCCGAGGTGGAAACATAAAGTGACGTGAACCCCGATCTAGGGAGCACGTAATTGACATGCCGAGCCAGTTGTGCCAAAAGCCAAGGCACCCTTGCATAGGCCACCTTCCCTTATCCTCAGAGGCTAGCCAAGCAAAAGAATGAGAATCAGTTTAAAAAGTTCATTGATATGATGAAGAGCCTATCTATCATTGTTCCTTTGGTAAAAGCTTTAGAGCAGATGCCTGGCTATTCTAAATTCATGAAAGATTTAGTTACAAAGAAAAGATCAATGGACTGTGAAACTATCAAGATGACCCACCAAGTTAGTGCTATAGTACATTCAATGGCTCCGAAATTAGAGGATCCCGGTGCTTTCACTATCCGCTGTACTATAGGGAGTGCAGACTATGCAAAAGCTTTATGTGATCTTGGGGCAAACATCAACTTAATGCCCTACTCAGTTTTCAAGACTTTAGGTATTGGGCCTCCGAGGCGAACTTCCATGCGATTGCAAATGGCAGACCGATCTATGAAGTGACCATTGTGCATTGTTGATGATGTGCTTGTCCGGGTGGACAAATTCATCTTGCCAGCCGATTTTTTCATCTTGGATTGTGAGGTAGATTATGAGGTCCCGATCATATTAGGGAGACCTTTCCTTGCTATGGGGAAGGCTCTAGTTGATGTGGAAGCAGGGGAACTCACTTTCAGGGTGGGTGATGAAAAGGTAGTCTTTCATGTGTGCAAGTCAATGAAGCAGCCCAGTTGTACCAAAGTGTGCTCATTTGTGGATTTAGTCATGGTTGTGATAATTGATGATACCAGTGCAATGATCAATGTTGAGGACCCTTTGGAGGCCGAATTGTTGAATTTGGATGTCAATGATGATGCGGGCCGAGTGGAGTGCGTGAATGCTTTATATGGAATGGGCTCTTATTCTTATGAGCCTAGGAAACTTTCTTTGGATCTTGAAAATAGAAAGACGCCTCTAACAAAGCCTTCAATTGAGGAACCCCCGGTGTTGGAGTTGAAGCCATTACCTCCACACCTCAGGTATGAATTCTTGGGCTCTAATTCAACTTTACCAGTTATTCTTTCCTCTTGTCTTACTAATATGCAGGTTGACGCCACCTTGGCGGTGCTCAAAAAGCGGAAAAAGGCAATTGGATGGACTCTAGCTGATATTTGGGGAATAAGCCTCGCATTCTGTATGCACAAGATTATTCTGGAAGATGATGCAAAACCCTCCTTGGAACATCAAAGGAGGCTCAATGAGGCAATGCAAGAAGTGGTGAAAAAAGAGGTGATCAAGTGGTTAGATGCCGGCGTGGTGTATCCTATCTCTGACAGCTCATGGACTTCTCCAGTGAAATGTTTGCCGAAGAAGGGTGGTATGACCGTGGTGACCAATGCTAACAATGAACTTATTCCAACCCGGACAATGACCGGATGGAGGGTGTGCATGGACTACCGTAAGCTGAACAAGGTGACCCGCAAGGATCACTTCCCATTGCCTTTCCTGGATGAGATGCTTTATCGCCTTGCTGGGCGTGCCTTCTGTTGTTTCTTGGACGGGTATTCGGGGTACAATCAATTTTTGATAGCTCCCGAGGATCAGGAGAAGACAACATTTACTTGTCCATATGGCACATTTTCTTTCTCTCGGATGCCCTTTGGATTATGCAATGCACCGGCAACATTCCAACGGTGTATGATGGCCATTTTCACCGATATGGTGGAAGATATATTAGAGGTGTTCATGGACGATTTCAGTGTTGTGGGAGATTCGTTCGATGAGTGTTTGAACAATTTCGATAGAGTTTTGGCTCGGTATGAAGACACCAATATTGTGCTAAATTGGGAAAAGTGCCATTTCATGGTTGAAGAGGGCATAGTGTTGGGCCATAAAATTTCAAAGCATGGGATTGAAGTTGACAAAGCCAAGATAGAGGTGATTTTAAGGCTTCCTCCCCCCACTTCTGTCAAGGGGGTGAGGAGTTTTCTTGGCATGCGGGGTTCTACCGGCGATTTATCAAGGACTTTTCGAAGGTAGTGAATCCTCTTTGCAAGTTTCCAGAAAAGGATACAAAGTTTGTGTTTGATGAGAGATGTATGCAAGCTTTTGAACTTATCAAGCATAAGTTGACAACCACCCCGATCATTACCGCACCCAATTGAAGCTTGCCTTTCGAGCTCCTGTGCGATGCAAGTGACGTTGCGGTTGGGGCAGTTTTGGGTAAAAGAGTGAATAAAAATGTTTCATCCAGTGTACTATGCGACCAAGACTATGAACGAGGCTCAAAGGAACTACACGGTGACTGAGAAGGAATTGTTGGCTATTGTGTTCGCCATGGAAAAATTTCGGCCAGATCTTATGGGAGCCAAAGTCATAGTGCACACCTATAATGCAGCTATTAGATATTTGATGACAAAGAAAGACTCCAAAGCTAGACTGATGCGATGGGTCTTATTACTTCAAGAGTTTGATTTGGAGATAGTGGACCGGAAAGGTAGTGAAAACCAAGTGGCGGATCATTTGTCCCTCTTGGAGGAGGAAGGAAGGCCGTGTAATGGCCTAGAGATCAATGACACATTCCCCGATGAGCAACTACTTTCTGTGTCGATGAGTGATATGCCATGGTTTGCGGACATAGCTAATTTCCTTGTGACTGGCATCATCCCGTGTGAGCTCTCCTCTAACCAAAGGAAGAAGCTCAAACGGGATAGTCTGGACTTCTATTGGGACGAGCCATACTTGTTCAAGATTTGCACCGACGGAGTAATCCGGAGGTGTGTACCTGAGAAGGAGCAATTTAGCATCCTAGAGGCTTGTCATTCCTCCCCCTATGGTGGCCATCATGGAGGGGCGAGGATGTCTTCGAAAGTTCTGAGTTATGGTTTTTATTGGCCAACCTTGTTCAAAGATGCAAGTGATCTAGTCAAAAGGTGTGATCAATGTCAACGAGCGGGGGGGATTTCTAAGAAAGATGAGATGCCTCTAAACACCATTCTCGAAGTTGATATCTTTGATGTATGGGGTATCAATTTTATGGGCCCTTTTGTAAGCCCGTGTGGAAACACTTACATTCTTGTAGCGGTTGATTATGTCTCAAAATAGGTTGAGGCCGTGGCCTTGACCAACAATGAAGCTAGGAGTGTGGTGGCATTTCTAAAGAAGAGCATTTTCACAAGGTTTGGCACGCCTCAGGCAATTCTTAGTGATGGAGGATCGCATTTTTGTAATAAATCTTTTGATGCCTTGATTTCCAAGTATGGTGTCAACCACAAAGTGTCTAGGCCTTATCATCCTCAAGCAAGTGGCCAGGTTGAAGTGTCTAACAGGGAGATCAAGAGCATTTTGTCCAAAACCGTCAATGCCAATAGGACCGATTGGTCTAAGAAGTTAGATGATGCTCTATGGGCTAACTGGACCACTTACAAGAGTCCAATTGGTACGTCGCCGTACCGGTTGGTGTTTGGGAAAGCATGTCATTTACCAGTGGAGTTGGAGCATAAGGCCATGTAGGCCTTGAAGAAGTTGAATCTTGATTGGGACATAGCTGCTAATCTTCGGGTGGAGCAACTCAATGAGCTCGATGAATTTAGGTTCCATGCCTACTCTAGTTCGTCTCTGTATAAGGATAAAATGAAATACCTTCATGACAAATATACTCGGGGCAAGGAGTTCAAGGTGGGAGATTTGGTGCACTTATTCAATTCTCGACTAAGGTTGTTCCTAGGAAAGCTGAAGTCAAAGTGGAGCGGACCATTTGAAGTAGTGTGTGTGACCTCATTTGTCATTGTAGTGTAGGATTGATTTTTGGGCTAACTGGTTGTGAGATGTTACAGGATTGAGTTGATGCAGTGCAGGACATAATTAAAAAAATGCATAGGTCTCTAAAGTTGCCAGTGCGGCCGCACTACCATTTTGTGCGGACCGCACTGGTAAAGGGTGATGTGATAACTCTCTGAAGTTTGCCACTGCAGCCGCACTACATTTTGTGCGGTCCGCGGTGGACCACTGCGGCCGCGGTCCATTTTGTGCGGACCGCGATGGTTTGCTAAGTTGAACTGGAACAAGGCTGTGTAATGTGGACCGCGGTTCATTTTGTGCGGTCCGCACTGGTTGGTGAGACTGGGCCCCAAGTCCTTTTCTATAAATAGGGCCTGAGGGCCTCCTTTTACCCTTTTCGCACCTTTAACTCTCAGAATCCTAAAAATCACTGTGCATCATCCATTTTGCTTACAATCAACTGCTTGGACTTGATATTCTTCATTAACTCTCACATCCGGTACCATTACTTGCTTTTTAATAGATCAATCTTGTTAATTTTCTCTTAATTTTCTTTTTTCCTGTTTTTCACTCTTTTCTTCCCTTATTTTCTTCAATTGAGTAGGTTAGGGTTGTTAATTTTTAGGTTAAAATAGCCATAGATAGTTAAAATCAATGGGTAATCATGTAGAGATACTATTTAGGTGGAAAATTGGACCCAAAATCAGAATACATGGAACCCTAATTTAATACAACAACTGGGCACTCAGTGCGGACCGCTGTCGTTTTAGTGCGGTCCGTGGTGCCTCAGTGTGGTCCGCACTACCATTTTGTGCGGACCGAACTGATAATCTTCTGATTGTTGAACCTCAGGCAGTGCGGCCACGGTTGATTTTGTGCGGTCCGCACTGCCTAGATATAGAGAGTGGGTAGTCTGAACCCCACCTCTGTGCGGATCGCGGTTGATTTTGTGCGGTCCGTGGTGACCTCAGTGCGGCCGCAGTTGATTTTGTGCAGCC
>NW_017692905.1:0-5125 GCF_001879085.1 Nicotiana attenuata | reverse complement strand
CAGATCTAATGGTTCAAACTAAAAACTGAATTTGGATCTCATTTGCTAAATGTGGTATTATTTTTGCTTGAAGAAATGACGATGAAGCATCCAAAAACAAGCGCAACATAGCCTAAACCTATCTAAAACTCACCAAAGCCCTCGGGGCTCCAAAACAAACATGCACGCAAGTCTAAAAACTTCATACGAACTTGCTCGCGCAATCAAGTCACCAAAATAACATCAATAACTATGAATTTAACCTCAAAACTCATGATTTTCTAACTTTTCAACCGGACGTCCAAATCACGTCAAATCAATTCCGATTTTCACCAAATTTTACAGATAGGACTTAAATATCATAACAAACTTGTACCAGGCTCTGGAACCAAAATACGGGCCCGATACCAATGAGTTCAAATATTAATTCATTTATTTATTTCCTTTAAAAACCAGCACAACAATTTTCTTCAAAAATTATTTTCTAAGGCTAGGGACCTCGGAATTCAATTCCGGGCATACGCCAAAGTTCCATATTTTGTCGCGGACCTCCCGGGATCGTCGGAGCACAGATTCGGGTCCGTTTACCAAAAATGTTGACCAAAGTCAACTAAAAACCAAATTTTAACTCTAAAAATTACTAGTTTTTTTTTCATATTTTCACATAAAAGCTTTTCGGTTTCACGCCCGGACTGCGCACGCAAGTCGATACACATAGTATGAAGCACTCGTGACCTCAAGCTGCCGAACCAGACGAAATTGCTCAAAACGACCTGTTGGGTCGTTACAGTTTCCTAACAACTTATTAATTTCGGTCATATCATGCAATAAGTTACATTTCAAGAATTTAAGTAGTGTAATTCACGGAAAGTTCCACATAATTAACATGCGCACATTATGCCGAGATCGTACGACCCGGTCCGATATAATAATAAACTGTGCACTGCCAGAGGGTCGAATGGAGCGAACCATAGATGCTTCTATTTACTATCGAGGCGATCGGCCCGATCCACAAATAGCAATTTATTATCATGTGTGAGCACGTGATTTTTGCCCTAAGTGAATTACTCCCAAAAATTCAAACAAAATGACTTCTTTCATTATTCTGCAATTTTGTGAATTTTTGTGTTATTTTCTGTTAATTGTTTGCATTTATTTGTGCATTTTAATTCATATGAAAAATATAAAAAAAAATACACTTCACATTTGCATTTAGGATTCAATTTCATATTTTTAGGATTAATTAGTAGTTAAATTATTTTAAAACAAAATATAAAGAAAATAACAAAAATAGTCCATTTTTGCATTTTTTTTAATTGTTGAATTTGTCATGGGTTTGCTTTAAGTAGGACTTAATCAATTTTAGGACTTAATTAGTTTAATTTTGGAAATAAATTTGGTCTTTATTTTAATTTTGCATTTTAATAAAGTCAGAAAATTATAAAAAATACAAAATAAAAGGGAAAAGAGAAAATAATTTTGAGAAAAAGAGAAAAGTTGGTCTTAAAAGACCCGAATTTGGGCCAAAATGGCTGAGCCCAAACAAAATAACCCGGTCAATGAGCCCAAGACCCGTCGTCCAACCCGGTCCAGACCCTCTAATGACTAAACGACGTCGTTTTACGTCAAGTTAATCCTAGCCGTCTAGGTTGCTTGATCCGACGGTCGAGAAGTCCCTCCTCATTTAATATAAAAGTGTCGGATAGACCCCCCCTACCCCTCAATCATCTCTCAGAACCCCTTAATGCGCGCCGGCGTAACGCCACCGTCCCTCCGTCGTCCGCCGCCGGCCGGAAATCGCCGCCGCCGACGGCGAAGCTCCAAATGGCCCCAAAACTTCACCACGAACTCATCTTCCCCTCCTCTTTCCAACCCCCATAACCATCCCCCTCGAATCACAACCCATTTTCTCGAATATTAATTCGAGAATTCCGGTCAAATCACTACTTATTCCAAACCCGGCCAAAATAACACCACAGCTCCCTCTCCTCTCCCTCATCACTAATCCACGACTATATTCCCTCGAATCAAACCCAGAAGCTTCGAATATGTGTTTGAAAATCGGGTCTCAAAACACAAGTTCATCCAAATGACTCCAAATCTTCACCATACAGTCTCCTCGTCCTCCCCTTCACAAATCCGTGGTTATTTTCTTTCGAAGTTCACCAGGCCGCCTCCAATTTCACATCTAGGATTTTCGAGTTTTCCACCTGTCTGGAGTTCTAATAATTCTGAGAATTATAGTTAATGTTATACGTTTGTTTTTGACAAAATGAACCTGTAACATTAATTAGAATTCAATCGGTTAAGTTTGAAGACCAAAATCAGTGAGTTTCTTCCTTTTACTTGATTTTTTTTTCTTGTTTGATTAATTCTGCTCTCATAGCCTCTAATTTCTATTTTAATTTTGTTTTTGATTTAGTTGAGTTAGGCCGCATAATTTTTGATTTTTAGTTTTGTTTTGATTTTGGTTATAATATTGTTGGTTTAATTCAGTGGTTAGTTCCTTAAATTTTACTTTATTGAATAGTTTAGTTTGGTTTTGTTTTCTGACTAGTCTCCTTAGCATTAATTTCGATTCTATTGATTCATATTGTGTACGCCCGCCTTGCAATTATGTTTTTAGATTGATGAATTTTGGTTAACCTGTGAAGGAATAAGTAACCAAGAGTCCATATAGTTTGCAATTACATAGCCGTGTGGAGTAGGCTTTGAGCCTGGACTCACGGTAAGTTTGGGCTCCTTGGAAGCCCAAATAGTCTCATCAATCTATCTGAATTCAATTGGGCTACTGGCCCAAAATCCCTTCACCTTGTTTCTATAAGACTCATGCTGGTTTGCAGCAATGGGCCAAATTCGTACGGCACCAGGTCCACGCCTGGCCAGCCTCATACAACAGAGCTGGGCCAAACCTTTAAGGCCCATAAAACTGTCATAAATCAAAAGCCCTTCAAAGTTACATAGGAATGTGGGGAATTAATTCACAAATATAAATTTGGGTTTCGAATTAGGTGGCGGGTTCAAATTAAGAGGGTCTTCCCTTTTGTTTGAATTCGGACTTGAACTTGAGGCCCGAATTTATAAATGCGAATTAATTAAGGCCCTTTTAGAGAGAACACTGTATAGAAAATCATAGTTTCTTTTAGAATGACCTTTAAATAAAAATGAGACGAGCCTCGCCGCACAAAACATATAAATTGTGGGGCCCTCATTAAATGCTTTATTAAAATGTATTTAGAAATTCGGGACATGCCATTTAGCGAATTTTCATGGCTTCCCGCAAAGTTGATAAGACGCTAGCCGCTTTAGGCGCGCTTTTAATAATTTTACCTTCCTAAACTCGGGTGTGCATTTCATGTAACCCAAACCCAAATCCTAAAACGTTGAATAAGAGGTGTTGAGGATCCGGGTGCATTTCATGTGACGTGATCCAAAAACACGCTCTTAAACGGCGTTCACTTTTCGTAAAAAATAACTAAAAGCGGTAAATAATTTATAAAATTGCACTATAGGTTTGAACTTGTATAAAAATCAGATTTTTAGCCATTTATAATAATTTAAGCGACCGTGCTAGAACCACGGGATCCGGGGGTGCCTAACACCTTCCCTCGGGTCAACAGAATTCCTTATTCAGAATTTCTGGTTCGCAGACTCCAATTGGGAAGTCGAATTTTTCCTCGATTTGGGATTTAAATTCTACCGATGACTTGGGACACCAAAAGCCAATCCTATCCCAAGTGGCGACTCTAAAAATAAATAAATAATCCCATTTCGAATAATGTCACTTTAAATGGAAAAACTCCCTTATACATTATCCTTCGGGGTAGGTGTGTAAAAAAGGAGGTGTGACAGCTCTGGCGACTCTGCTGGGGACACGAACCCAGAATCTCTGGTTCAGGGTTCAAGAATTCGAGCTTAGTACAATTGTTATATTTGGCTTTATTTGATTTTTCTACATGTTCCATGCTATATGTGCTAAATGTTTTACCGCTTTGATATTTGTTGAAATTGTATATATAAACTGTCGCAATTCCCTTCCTCTTTCTGAGTCATCTACATCATGGAGAAGGGTGCACTTCGTGTAGCTTCTCTTCTGTTTAGAGTCTTTTCCCATTTAGAACGAGGTTTGGATAAGTTGCAAAGCCGGCGGAGCTTCTGTATCCCCGGTACGCTGCCTCCCCCTCGGCTCGAGTTGTCCGCTCGGGTAAGCCAGGTCTAGACCAATAAACCTAGGGTTTCAACCTAGAAGAACAAAACCTCATGCCGGATCCCTAGTAGGACGTTTGTTTGCATCATGTGCATTTAACCTAGGGGACTCAACACAGGGGTTGGGTCCGTCTAGGACAGGTGACCTGAAATAAATTGACCATCCTGATGCATCTTACGTGCTACTTGCGCATTTATTTGCTTGGATTTGCATGTTGACCGGCTCGTCTAAACGAGAGAAAATTATAAAAAATAAGCAGTGTTAGGACTAAGGGAGGGTAACCATTTGTTGTGAGAAACCAAACGCCCAAATAGTACCGAAATGCTGCCGAATTTCTGAAAATTAAAATATATTTGGAAAATAGAAAGAAAATTTGTTACTCAAATAGCTTGATTTTGGCAAAACTGCCCGAACTACGCCGGTTTGATTCTCGCCGGATGTGAGATACGTAGGCAACCCTCATCGGGTCCAACCACCCTTTTTGCAAAGATAGCCAAAATACCAAAAAATTTAATTTTTGTCAAATACATTGGGTGATGCCACTCTTGTTTTACAAAATAAGCCGAATGTCCCCAAAAGGACGCCGGAAGGCCGTTTTTGCAAGAATAGCCACCCTGAGTCATTTTCAAATGGTTTGCAGGAACAGCCTTAAAATCTTCCTTCCAGAAGTGCTGAAAGGCCGTATTTGCAAATCCAAGTCCTTATTTTTGAATAAAGAATTTTTGCACAAATAGCCATTTTTTCAAAATAAATCATTAAGTTCCCCTAAAATAAATATGCAGGATGAATTCAAGTGACATCGAAACCTTCTCAGTCCTGAGCGAGATCCCTTTGAAACTCCATATGTGGTGGCATGACTTGGGAAAAGGAAGCAGAGATACTGTGATCAAAAGCCTGGGCGGTCTCGTAGATTTATAAAAATCAAGCCAAGACAGATAT
>NW_017692904.1:0-5125 GCF_001879085.1 Nicotiana attenuata | reverse complement strand
CTGAGGTCCCGGCTACTATAGAGGATCCAGGGACGACACGGAGACCCCACGCATGTGGACTAGGGTTGGACGGGGCCTTTTCTATTATCCCGTTTTTACTCTGGTTTTTTGAGCTTTAGTTTTGGTAGTTGGCATTGGGGACAATGCCAGCTTTTATTCGTGGGGTGCGCCCTACATTTTTGATTCTGATACACTGGATGACTGTATATATTTATTTCATTTCTAGTCTATGTTTTGGATTGTCTTTGATTTTTAAATTAGTTGGCCTGTGTATAACTTTTAACTTTGGTCTACTTTTAGTACTCCTATGTATATATTCATCCCGTTGTATATTATACTCCGCATTGTACATATTCATTTGGTTTTTCTATTTTCGTTCAAATTTTTTGTTTTCAGCCTAGTAGTGAGGCTCGTAGCCTTTTGTTTCAGTTTTAGTATTTTCAATAAGCCCTTGGTTTTCTTAATGCCACGGTTCTTTCCAAAGGTAGTGTGTTGTGCGAACCGGGTGGCTCTACCCAATGATAGATGGCGTGACAACCTTCTTAAGGGTTTGAGTCCGTTTTTGATTTTTCTTCTTTTGATTTTCAATATTTTGTTGTTAAGAGGACCTCAGGCAAGCTTCACTTGGGCCTAACACATTTGCCTTTGATCCCATGGTCAAAGACATGATGTTGTGTTTAGGAGGGTGAAAATTGTGGCTTTGAGACTCTTGTGTTGACCAAACAATCATCATATGGTCGTGTGGGGCCATTGTGCGCTTGAATTGGAACTAAGGTCGTTGTGGGCTCTCAACTCGATGTCTTTAGCAAACCCTGAGTGTGTGTGGTGAGAATTTGAATTGTGAGTCTAAGCTCCAAGCCGATGGTCTAGAACTTGCCCTGAATGTTCGTTGAGGCGAAATCATAGGTGAAACTTGACTTGAGAAGTGAATATAGGCCCTCCTTGGTCAGAACTTCCAAATTTGAACAATTTCCATGACCTACCAATGAAATGATCCCTAGTTCAATCCTTTTGAGCCTTAAACCTTCTTCTTTCATGAACCAAAGCTACAAGCCTATACCCGTTCTCAATGAGACCCTCTCTTGGCACCCAAATCTTCCCTTGAGCAATGGAAAATATCTAAGTTTGGGGGTTGAGACAAGAAAGGCATCAATGCGGTAAAGAGGCACAAAAGCAGAAGAAAAGGGAGGCAATGAAAAAGAGAAAAAGACAAAAAGAAATACAAAAGTGAATAAGAACCGGAAAAGGGGATTCAAAGAAAATAAAGTGAAAAAGGTTGTGTAAAAGTAGAAAAAGGAGAAAGGTTTGAATTGCAAAAGAAAGAGTGACAATGTGTCTCTCTAACCCCTTGGAAGAATTGAAAGAAGTGAAATACTCAAATGAGTCAAAAAAGTATGCCATAATGAATCAAAAGAAGTGCTAAAGGGAAGATTGAACCTAAATGAACAAAAACATGTCCTACCTTCACCCAAAAGCCTTCACAATGACTCCTCAAAAGCCCTATATGATCTTGAGTTGAGGGAAGCTTACATTAGTGGATACTTACATAAGGGGCAAGCATATGGTACCTAAAGCTGAACTTATGACCTTCTTTGTGAGAAATGGGTGAAAAATCCACCAACCTCGGGTTGTGTGTCATTACTCTAAAAAGTGAGGTTCGCTTAGGGAGAGTTAAGGAAGTGTGAGTTTGGGTTCCACAAAGACCAAGGTATTTGAGAAAAGTGCCTTGATGAAATGAGTCAACCCTTGATGCTCTCATGTCACATTCGATCCATAGTTCTTAAAAGACTAAAAATGTGTTAATGATGCATTCGTATTGAGGGCAATTGTTAGTCCCAATTGATGCGTGATGAGGCTCCCTTAGGATAAGCTGGAATTACTTGGATGTTTCCTTTTTAGGGGTGGGTCTTCTTTTACTTGCTTGAGGACAAGCAAAGGTTTAAGTTTGGGGGAGTTGATAACTGTGATTTTAACACGTTTTATGCCCATACTTGCCTATGCTTTATGTATGAATTGTCATAAAATAGACCCAGAATGCTTACAAAGTACGCTTGATTGCAGGTTTGAGCGACAAGATGATGAAAGTCAAAGATCAGCTCGAAACGGAGTGAAGCCTGCTCAAGTGTCAAAAATCATTGAAGTAGGGACAAGAGGACCTAGCGCGGACCGCACTGATTTGCTGCGCGGCCGCGCTAGGAGATTCAGAGAGCATCCATTTCAGGGGTTTCCATGCGCGATCAACATCCATTTCTACGCGGTCAGCGCTGGTGTCCATGCGGTCGCGCTTCATTGTTGTGCGGTCCGCGCTCATTAGCCTGCGCGACCGCACTACCTCTTTGTGCGGTCCGCGTCCCCAGCTTCAGAAGTGAACAATCGAAGGCCAAGACCCCTACGCGGCCGCGCTGCATTTCTGCGCGGTCCGTGCCAGCCTCGCAGGGGTATTTTTATCCGGTTTTTCTAGCATAGTATAAATAGAATATTTTATTATTTCTAGGTTAAGTTTTAGATATCAGATAGCAGCAGCACTCGGCAGGACTCAAGTTTTAGCCGTATTTTGGGCATTTTCATCTTGTTTATTCGTGGATTCATGTAGATTAACATTCCTAGTTAATTATATGTTGATTTTATCTACTTCTTCTTTAATTTCTGTTGCTATTATGGCTAGCTAAACCCTTTAGCTAGGGTTGTGGCTCAACCCTAGTGTGGGTAATTAATGGGTGTGATTGTTTAATGCTTGAATGATGTTGGGTGTTTGATATTTGGGTTAATTTTATGTTTTTAACTAGGATTTGGTGGTTGCAAACACTAAGTTAGTGAGTCTTGACTCTTCTTGAGAAAGAGTGTCTATGACTCCAAAGTTAACCCAACAAGGAATTGGGATGGACCCATGAGAATGGTAGTCCCAATTAACGGGTAAAACCTCGAGAGAGTAATTACCCAACTTGAACCCTAAGTTGCTTGGCTTGTTAGCTTACCCAATTGGTCTCGAGAGAGTCAATTGGGCAAAATCACTCTTTCTACCGAGAGGTGTGAGAGTGAGTGCAATCGTGCAACGGTTATAGCATAAGCCCCATAATCATCATTCTAGTATTAGGAATCTCTACCCGTTAGTTGACCACCTAGGTAAATGCCACGACCCTAGTGCCTTTCCCTATCTTTCATACAACCTAGAATTAATATCTTAGCATAATTTAGTTATAATTAGTAGTTGTTAAATTGTAGTTGATAATCATAAAAACCCAAAAATGATAGAAGATCAATTAGAAGCAAACACGCATTTCTAGGCTAAGCAAATATCCAACTCCCTTTCTAGCTCCTTGTGGAAATTGACCCCGATACCACTATTGGGTAAAAGTATTAGCGCCCACTCTTCCTAAGGTTGAGTCCGCTGCGCGATAATCAATACCCAATTTTTCCCTATGTATTTTACACTCAAAATACTTTCAAAATAGCATGTGTATGCATATATAAGCATGCCCAAGAGTTTTGGTATTTTTTCCTAATTTTTTAAGATTTTTAGAATTAATTATTGTCTATTTTGGCAGTACAAAATCCAATAATAGTTCCCAAAATTATCACTTTGGTGAATAATTTATTTCTATTCTCGTATTTATACCAAAATATAATTAAGATAATTTTTGCATATTTTTTATAAATTTATTTGGTATTTTTAAAGCTAAATTACATATAATTGCAATTATAGCCTATTTTACGATTAACAACATTTTACAATTATAAAATCATTTCCAGTATTTTTAGATCAATATTTATATATTATTAATTAGTTCACTGCTTTTAATTTATTTTTAAAATCATTTTAACTATTTTTATAAAATAAAAGGGGGAAAATTGGCTATTTCAATTACAGCCTCAATTTAACCCCCAATTCCACCCTAATTAAACGACCCAACTTCAAATTTTAACCCAAACCCCACGACCCGTTTTCAGACCCGCCCAGCTTCTCTTTTAATCCTAGCCGTTGATCATTTTGATCAACGGCCATGATCCGTTCTTTCCTTTTTTATTCTCATACCCCCCTTAACCCTAATTCACTCTATCAGATGTGCCGCCTTTGAACTCTCTTCACCTCCCAAATTCTCTCAAAGGCTCCCCGGAACCCTAGCCCCCCCTACCTTGTTCCACCATATTTTCACCAACGTCCATGGCTTCTCAGGCCATGGACAACCTATACCCACCTCCTATGGCTCCTGCATGCCTGTTGTTCGAAGGATCGAGGCCAGACCTCGAGGGTCTTCACCCAGGCCTTCACTGATTCGAAGATTCCGGCCATCTCCGGCCTTGCTCCGGTGGCTCTTGGTCTTTTGAGCCTGTTTATGACATTATCCGACTTAGATCGGGTATTTTCGAAGCCTTTCTCATCTCTAGGGGTACATCTGGAACCCTGAATATCGAGTTTCTCTCCGATTATTTTAGATCTGTTACATGTTTGCACTGTTGCTTAAGTTTCTTAAACCTTTTTTTCGATTTTCTTTTAAAAAGCACTTCTTTTCGATTAGGTTTTCTGGAAAGTCCTTAAAATGTTTCTAACTCTTCTTCTTCTCTTTTCTTGGTGTGAATCGATCCCTGTTATGTTCTTACTGGCTCTTTTCTGACTCACATGCCTTTCGTGTGTTCTTATATTTGCCTTGTTATGAAATTTATTTTATTATGCTTCGTTCTATCTCATACTGGTTTTTCACCATGCTCTCTCATGTCTAACTTATGTGTTCCTCTACTGTATTTTCCTACTGAGTTTTGATCTTTTGTTTGCCTTTACCGAACTTCGCCTGGATTCTTTCTAGATGTGTTTCATCGACCGTTTCTTTAGGTTTACACTACCTGAACTCATTTAATTTTCAAGCTTTCTTGAAACTTGTTTCCTGTACTGGTTCCTATGTTCTACTTGCTATTGTGCTTGTATACTTCTCATGAGACTCTGAAAAGGTCTCTGAGCTCATCTCGATAGTTTGCCTCTTCATCTCTGTATCAAATTTGAGTTTAAAAACCCTAGGGTATTTGGGGGTTTTCTTGGTCTAAATTTGATTTTATGTCTGGTACAAGGGTTTCTACTTTGAAACCTTGTAACTCTCAGACTCACTTCGTAGTTATGAATTGAATTTTGAAC
>NW_017692903.1:0-5127 GCF_001879085.1 Nicotiana attenuata | reverse complement strand
GTACGGTTGACACCATACTGGATAGCAAGGTATCAAAAGCTCTATTACAAAAATGCGATCCTCCATCACTAATCGATTGCCCGGGGTAGTACCAAACCTTGTGAAAATGCTACTTCTTTAGAAATGACACCACACTCCTAGCTTCATTGTTGGGCAAGGCCACGGCCTCAACCCATTTTGACACATAATCAACCGCTACAAGAATTTAAGTGTTCCCACACGAGCTAACAAAAGGGCCCATAAAACCGATACCCCATACATCAAAGATATCAACTTCAAGAATTGTGTTCAGAGGCATCTCATCTTTCTTGGAAATCCCGCCCGCTCGTTGACATTGATCACATCTTTTCACTAAATCACTTGCATCTTTGAACAAGGTTGGCCAATAGAAACCACAACTCAGAACTTTCGAAGCTGTCCTCACCCCTCCATGATGGCCACCATAGGGGGTGGAATGACAAGCCTCCAAAATACTCACTTGCTCTCCCTCCGGGACACAACTTCGAATCACACCATCCGTGCAAATCTTGAACAAGTATGGCTCATCCCAATAAAAATCCAAACTATCCCGATTGAGCTTCTTCCTTTGGTTAGAAGAGAGCTCACACGGGATGATGCTAGTCACAATGAAATTAGCAATATCCGCAAACCATAGCATATCACACATTGACACAGAAAGTAGTTGCTCATCGGGGAATGTATCATTGATCTCCAAGCCATCACACGACCTTCCTTCCTCTTCCAAGCGGGACAAATGATCCGCAACTTGGTTCTCACTACCTTTCCGGTCCACTATTTCCAAATCAAACTCTTGAAGAAGCAATACCCATCTCATCAATCTTGCCTTGGAATCTTTCTTGGTCATCAAATACCTAAGGGCGGCATGGTCGGTGTGCACTATGACCTTGGCCCCCATAAGATATGGCCGAAATTTTTCCATGGCGAACACAATGGCCAACAATTCCTTCTCCGTCAGCGTGTAATTCTGTTGAGCTTCATTCATAGTCTTACTTGCATAGTACACGGGATGGAACATTTTGTTCACTCGTTGACCCAACACCGGCCCAACCGCAACGTCACTTGCATCGCACATTAGTTCGAAGGGCAAACTCCAATTGGGTGCGGTAATGATCGGGGTAGTGGTCAACTTGTGCTTTAGAAGTTCAAAGGCCTCCATGAATTTTTCATCAAAAACAAACTTAACATCTTTCTCTAGCAACTTGCAAAGGGGATTTACAACTTTCGTGAAATCTTTGATAAACCGCCGGTAGAACCCGGCATGTCCAAGGAAACTCCTCACCCCTTTGACAGAAATGGGGGGAGGAAGCCTCGAAATCACCTCGATTTTAGCCTTGTCTACCTCAATCCCATGCTTAGAAATCTTGTGACCCAACACTATACCTTCTTCAACCATAAAATGGTATTTTTCCCAATTGAGAACGAGATTAGTTTCTTCACATCGGGCCAAGACTCTATCCAAGTTTCTCAAGCACTCTTCAAAGGAATTACCAACCACACTGAAATCATCCATAAAGACCTCCAAAATGTCTTCCACCATATCGGTGAAAATAGCCATCATGTTGTTGATACCCAATTTTTCCCTAGATATTTTTATACTCAAAATACTTTCAAAATAACATATATATGCATATATGAGCATACCCAAGTGTTTTGGTATTTTTCCAAATTTTTAAAGATTTTTTAAACTAATTTATTATCTATTTTAATACTACAAAATTCAATAATTATTCCCAAAAATTATCATTTTGTGAATAATTTATTTTATTCTCATATTTTCACCAAAATATAATTAAGGTGATTTTTGCATATTTTTTACAGATTTATTTGGCATTTTTAAAACTAAATTGCATATAATTGCAATTATAGCCTATTTTACAATTAACAACATTTTACAATTATAAAATTGTTTCCAGTATTTTTAGATTAGTTTTTATACATTATTAGTTACTTAAGTTCTTTTAATTTGTTTTTAAAATCATTCTCACTATTTTATAAAATAAAAAAGGGGGAAAATGGCCATTAAGTGCTAGCCAGATTTTATTTCAATTGTAGCCACATTGGACCCCCAATTTAGCCCAATTTTAGACCCAATTAATCTAGCCCAACAACCCGTTTGAACCGACCCACCCAGTCTCCCATCTAACCCCTTCTAATCACAGCCGTTGATCTAAAAGATCAACGGCCCAAATACACCCTTTCCTTTTTAATTTACCAACCCCCCAACCCTAATTCATTTCCCTCTACCCGCCGCCCTCGAATTCCCTTCCTCTCCCATTCTCTCTGCAAACCCTAGTCGCCGCCACCCAAGCTAACCCTAATCCCTTCGATTCTCGCCGGTTTCCATGGCTTCTCAGGCCGTGAAACCCTCATACTCACCTCATATCGCTCTTGTGCGCTTGGTATTTGAAGGTTTGAGGCTAGACCTCAAAGGTCTCCACCCAGATCTCCGCCGACTTGAGGATTCCGGCCATTTCTCGTTCTAGGGTTCACCTGAAACCCTAGCTGTTCGAGGTTTTTGTCCAATTCTCTTTAGATCTGTGTGTATTCATGCTTTACTTTGAGTTTTTAAAAGGTTTCCCCAACTTTTCTTTATAAAATTCTTTTTCCAAAGTCACTTCTTTCTGATTTAGGGTTTCTGGAAAACAAAATGCTTATGTGTTTTCCGATCTTTCTTCTCCCTTTCTCGTGTATGTTTGTCTCTACCATGTTCTTATGTTTTCTTTTTTTTTTACACATGTTCTTCTACTATGTTTGCTATATTTTGTTCTTCCTTCTACTATGTTTCTGTGCTATGTTTTCACATGCTATGTTTCTGTGCTATGTTTTCACATGNAGATCAACGACCCAAATACACCCTTTCCTTTTTAATTTACCAAACCCCCCAACCCTAATTCATTTCCCTCTACCCGCCGCCCTCGAATTCCCTTCCTCTCCCATTCTCTCTGCAAACCCTAGTCGCCGCCACCCAAGCTAACCCTAATCCCTTCGATTCTCGCCGGTTTCCATGACTTCTCAGGCCGTGAAACCCTTATACTCACCTCCTATCGCTCTTGTGCGCTTGGTATTTGAAGGTTTAAGGCTAGACCTCAAAGGTCTCCACCCATATCTCCGCCGACTTGAGGGTTCCGACCATCTCCGGCTTGGCTCCGGCATATCTTAGCCTCCTAAGCCTGTTTCCAGTCTTATCCGACTTAGATCAGACATTTTCCAAAGCCTTTCTCGTTCTAGGGTTCACCTGAAACCCTAGCTGTTCGAGGTTTTTCTCCAATTCTCTTCAGATCTGTGTGTATTCATGCTTTACTTTGAGTTTTTAAAAGGTTTCCCCAACTATCCTTTATAAAATTCTTTTTCCAAAGTCACTTCTTTCTGATTTAGGGTTTCTGAAAAAATGCTTATGTGTTATCAGACCTATATGACATAGGGTGACGTGGGATCACCCCGGGTGGATGCTTAGTAAGGTTATTCAGCTTTTGGTTGGCTTCTAGGACAACTCTGGGTACGCTCGAGGACGAGCGTTTGTTTAAGTTGGGGAGAATGTGACGACCCGACCCATCGTCTCATGAGTTACTACCCTGTTCTTCCCATTTTCTGCTTTCTTATGTTTCATTATCGGTATTGGGTGTGTTAGAATTGATTTGGAATGATTTTGATAAGAAATGAGACACTTAGTCTCTTTTAAGAAGGCTTAAGTTGGAAAAGTCAACCGGATGTTGACTTGTGAGTTAGAAGGCTCGGAATTGAATTCCGATGATTCGGTTAGCTCCGGGTGATGATTTAAGGCTTAAGAGCGCAATCGGGAGTAATTTTGGAGGTCCGGTGAAGAAGTTAGCCTATTTTGGCGAAGGTAGTATTTTGGCGATTTCCGGTTGATAGGTGAAATTTTGATCCGGGAGTCGGAATGGAATTCCGAGAGTTGCTGTAGCTTTGTTATGTCATTTTGGACTTGTGTGCAAAATTTGAAGTCAATCGGACGTGATTTGATAGGTTTCGGCATCGGAAATAAAAGTTGGAAGTTCTAAAGTTCATAAAGCTTGGATTGGAGGCTGATTCATGATTTTAGCGTTGTTTGATGTGATTTGAGGCCTCGAGCAAGTACGTAATATATTATGGGACTTGATAGTATACTTTGTTGGGATCCCATGAGGCTCGGATAAATTTTGGAAGAGTTTTTGAAAGATTTTTGCCTTTTTGAGCATAAATGTAATGATCTAAAGGTTCATTTTTAGTTCTAGAAATCCAAATTTGATTCCGGGACTTCCGAAATTTTGATAATGAATTATAGGACTGATCTGGAAATTTTGGTCTAATTTCATCAAGTCGCGATTGGGTTTTTGACGCGAAACATGAGTAATTGTTTAACTAGCGAAATGGATATCGCATTGGGCAAATGAGCTCCGAATTGAGTTTCGATTGAAGGGTTGTGTTTGTATTATTATTTGTGACTCATAGGAACAAGAATCGTCTAATTCCGAGTTCGTACGAAGGAGTTAGAGCCTTTTTAGTGAAATTAAAGAGTGCTGGTGCATCAGGTCTGGTGTGGCAATTTTAGCGACCAGATTAGCACCTTTAGCAACCAGATTTGGGTCTTTAGCGACCAGATTTGCTTATTAAAAGCTGCTGCGTTTCTGCTCGTTTTTTTACCTATTTTCTTGCGAAATAACACGGCTTGGGGCGATTTTGAGCAAGAAATCATGGGAAATCTTGAGTTAAGTCACTTGTGATTATTTCTACTACATAATATTGAATTATCATCGAATAATCCGACTAGATTACATGTTTTTGAGGTGTAAATTGGGGATTTTGGACCTAGGGATTTAAAAATAAGATTTGAAGATTTGAGAGGTCATTTGAGTTCCGATTTTGGTAAACTTTATATGTACGGACTCGTGGCGAGACGAGGAATCCGTTGGTGTGATTTTCGGAATTTTTCGAGAAGTGGGCCCGGGGCTCGGGTTTTACCAACTTAGTGAATTTTAGTACTTTTCGAATATTTTTGATTGGGTTATGTTTCTTTAACCCATATTTATGTATTCGCTGTGATTTTGACTAGATTCGACGCGCGAGGAGGTCGATACAAAGGGAAAAGGCATTGCGGACCAGTCTACG
>NW_017692902.1:0-5127 GCF_001879085.1 Nicotiana attenuata | reverse complement strand
TTTAGAGGCGTATGAACTGCCTATGGGCATGCGAAGCATGGAATGTGTAATGAGTTTCTCTTCTTGATGGGATTGATGGAGAGTTCTTGACTAGTGGAGTACGTAGATGTTTGTGGTTAGGAAGGGAGATGGAGTTCTCATGTTATACTAGTGTGGTATGGTATATGCGATATATGGTGGAGGATTGGGATTGGTGTGTGTAAGGTTACAGTTCTGTTCATAATGGAAAGTCATTAAATTCTTAAGCAGCACGGGCAGCTGTAGGTGATTAAAGAATCGATCTTCCAATGATTAAGGAAAATGGTATTGCCAAACATAGTGATTCGACGGGGGTATATGTTCCAGTAAAAGGGTAATGTTATGTAAACTGATAATATTTCGGTAGTGTTGCGGCATTTGGGATCGACTGTCGATATCTGAGTTTGTTTGATGGCACAGGGAATTTTACAATATCTTTCGTGGGATTATTGGGTACTTGAGGTGTGATATGTATTCGTACGGCGCAATTTGGGATTAGGTATAGTGATTTGTGTGCTATATGGAGTTGGAGACTAGGAGTTCTCGTGTTCAGGCTATGCAGTTGTTGTAAATCGTGTGTATCGGCACCGTCTAGCGGTTATTGGGAATTAGAGGTCCGAGTGGATCTTTCTTTGCTTGGTATGCCAGATTTTGGATATGATATTGGATTGTAGACTGGTTGTCTTAGTGTTGGATTATTCTAGACTATTGTACTACGGGCTATGCCGGAAATGCCACGGGTTGAGTGGCGAGGTGCATTGGATTATGTTCTTGCAGAGTGGTATATATTTCAAAAGATTCAGCGGACGGCTGAGAAGGATTGCTTTCCTTAATAGGGCCTTCGCGACGGATGTCAGTGCAGAGGTTTCTACCATTGATTCAGTTCCGGTATTGAGTGACCTTTTCGGATGTGTTCCTTGTGGCCGGGCATGTTTCCGGGCGAGGTTGTGGATTTCGATATTGATTTGGTGCCGGGCACCGTATCTTACGGCTCTGGCAGGAGTTATAGTAGTGGAAGGAGCAGCTTTAGGCTTTCTTGGTATTGAGTTCGTTGGCAGGCCAATGTGGCTACGTATTTAGCTTGAGTTAGCTTGGTTAGTCTTGAGTTGTATTGTTGAGGGACAGGTGGATTTGATCGATATTGAACTTGTTAGTGATCTGGGGAGATCTATGAGTTGTTTTCTTTTCTGTGCTGTGGGGCGTTATGATTTGTTGGTTATGGGCACACGTGGTGCAGATCTATTGGGGATTCATGGTGGAAGTCGAGCGGGAAGAGTAATCGGATGTTGCTCGGTAAATGGAGTGTGGGTTATGACCTATCAGGTGGCGTGTCGTATGTTGTTTATTTCACCGTGGGTGCAATGAATTGCCTTGGTTTCAGACATCAAATTGTGGTGGCTGTCGAATTTTGATCATAGTGTCTTGAGGTGCTCCATGTGTAACAGTGTTTGGATAGGATCGCGCATTGTAGCGAGGCTGCGTTGAGTTATGACCTTTCGGGGTAGATTCAGGTGTTCTATTTCTATGATGTGAGACGGGGTCTCAGCCTTGTGTTGTGATGATACTGATGAGCTTGAAGTACAGCTCTTTTGTTTGAGTTATTTTCATGATTTGAGTATATTCAGGTCGTTTCTTGTTGGTACGCGTATTATGCAAGTTGTGGCTTAGGCCTGTGTTGAGGTATCATATCACCAGAGTGGTGTGTTGGATTCGAGGTGATCGTTAGAGTCATTAATGAATACGAATAGAATTGATTGCAGCTTGTTAGAGAGATAATATCAAGGTATGGCCCGGAAATCTGTTGTGATATTAGTCAAAGGGAGGTGGCTTAATGAATGGTGGATCTGAGGAATAGTTTGTTGTTGGCAGTATATGGAAGTGTTGGAATAAGACTTTAGCTAATAAAAGGTTTTCTATCGGTATTTGGTTATTATGGGCAACTGCTGTAAATAGAGGCTATCGTTTCGAGTGTTTGGATTATGTGGTATATCATATGATTTCACCTGAGGTTGCAGGTATGGGTTATTACAGCTGGTTCGGGTTTATTCTGGGTATAGATGTGAGGTTCTGATCTTGTGTATGATTTTGGGAAGTGCAATGTGGTTCTACGGTTTATGGTCTTGATGGACTGTGAAATTTCAGCTATGATGTATTATCGGACCTATGTGAGATAGGGTGACGTGGGATCACCCCAGGTATATGCGTGGTAAGGTTATTCAGCTGTTGGTTGGCTTCTAGTACAACTCTGGGTACGCTCGAGGATGAGCGTTTGTTTAAGTTGGGGAGGATGTGACGACCCGACCCGTCGTCTCAGGTGTTACTGCTTCGTTTCTCCCATTTTATGTTTCCTTATGTTTCGTTATCGGTATGTGGTGTGTTAGAGTTGATTTGGATTGGTTTTGATAAGAAGTGAGACACTTAGTCTCTTTAAGGAAGGCTTAAGTTGGAAAAGTCAACCGGACGTTGACTTATGAGTTAGAAGGCTCGGATGTGATTTCCGGTGATTCGGTCAGCTTCGGGAAATGATTTGTGACTTAGGAGTGCGATCGGAATTGATTTTGGAGGTCCGGTGTAGAATTAGGCTTGAATTGGCGAAGTTAGTATTTTGGCGAACTCCAGTTGATAGGTGAGATTTTGATCCGAGGGTCGGAATGGAATTCCGAGAGTTGCTGTAGCTTCGTTAGGTGATTTTGGATATGTGTGTAAAATTTCAGGTCATTCGGACATCGTTTGGTCGGGTTTTTGATCGAATGCGTAATTCGGAAGTTTTTAAGAAACTTAGGCTTGAATCCGATGTGATTTGATGGTTTTAGCGTTGTTTGAAATGTTTTGAGGATTGGAACAAGTTTGAATAAGGTATTAGGATGTGTTGGTGTTTTTGGTTGAGGTCCCGGGGGCCTCGGGGTGAATTCGGGTGGTTAAACGGAAAGTTTTTGGAGTTAATTGCAGGTTCAACCTTGCTGGTATCTGTTGGTTTCGCACCTGTGGTTATGGGACGGCAGGTGCGGTCTCGCTGAAGCGATTGGAAGATGCGCAGAAGCGGAAGTCTTGGCCCTTGCTAGATTCCGTAGGAGCGGAAGGAGGACCGCATAGGCGGCCTCGCAGAAGCGAGCTAGACCTCGCAGGAGCGGAATTTGGAACCCTGGTTAGGTTCCGCAGAAGCGGAGCATTGGATCGCTTAAGCGGTCCCGCAGATGCAATTGGGGACCGCAGAAGCGGAAGGTTGCCTTAAGTGAAAGGTCCGCAAAAGCGGTACTGGATCCGCAGAAGCGAAATGCCTGGCAGTTAAGTGAAATTAATCATCTTCGTGAATTTTTGAAAGAACAACATTTTGGACTTCGGACTAAGGAGATTTTGGGCGATTTTTTGAAGAGGGTTTCGAGGGCTATCATCAGGTATGGATTCTTGGGCTTAGATTATGTTATTATTGTGTATAAACATGAATTAACACTGAAAACCCAAGGAATTAAAGGGTAAAAATGGGGTAAGTTAGGGTTTGAGAAATTAGGATGTAAAAATGGAATTTGGAGGGTCAAACGAACTCTGATTTTGGTGAATTTTATATGTATGGACTCGTGGCGAGACGAGGAATCCGGTGATGTGAATTTCGTAATTTTTCGAGAAGCGGGCCCGTGGCTCGGGTTTTGCTAGTTTCGAGATTTCTACTATTTCTTGGTTGTTTTCGATTGGGTATTGTTCCCTTGGCATATTGTAATGTATTCGCTCTGATTTTGGTTAGATTTGACGCGCGTAGAGGCCGATTTGAGGGGAAAAGGCGTCGCGAGCTAGGGATTTCACCGGTTCGAGGTGAGTAATACTTGTAAATGATATCCTGAGGGTTTGAAACCCCGGATTTGCACATCATAGTGCTGTATTGTGGTGACTTGCACGCCAGGTATGAGCGTGGGGTAGAGCACCGTTGGGGATTGTGACTTGGTCCGGCCCGGTTGTTGATTTTACTGCGTAATTGACTGAAACCTACTTGATGCTATCGTGATTTGGGTTGATTGCCATGTTTTGGGCTTCGTGCCGATTATTTGAATTCTTTAGGGATTATTATCACTGTTTTCATGACACTTAGCATATTAAATGATTTCAGTCCTGAGTTAAACCCTGTTTTGAAATGTGCAGTCATATTGTTAAAGTTTAAAGACTTAAATTGCATTTTTCTGATGTTTTGAGTTAAAATCTATTACTTGACATTGCCCGAGTGGCTCATTTGCATGTTCTGGACTGAGGATGGATCGGGCTGCACGCCGCAGCGATGCTATGATGATATTGCGCTTGGGCTGTAAGAGCCCCTCCGGAGTTTGAACCCCCACAGTGAGCGTGGGTACCCAAATGGATCGGGCTGCACGCCGCAGCGGTCATGTGCATTGCATTGCATTCATGCGTCGGTTCCTGTTTGTACTACGTGTCATGACATTCAGCACTCTCATTTCATTGGCATTCATGCTACTTCTTGCACTGTTTACCAGACGCCCTGGTGTTAATTGTTAGTGGAGTGTTGTGCCTGAGGGGCTGACTTATGTGCGGACTTGCACTATCTGATTACGCATTCATTTGTTTGACTGTTGGAAAAGGATATTTTCAAAAGAGGTTTTTAAACTGAGTCAGATATTTTCTAAAGGATTTTTCACGGTTTACTGTTTCTCAAAGGGTTGTACCGTCCTATATAGCATGATGGAGTGCTCTTACGTGATTTCTTGTCTCTCAGTTATTATTTACTCTTATTACTCACTGAGTTGGAAGTACTCACTTTACTCCCTGCACCTCGCGTGCAGTTGCAGGTATTGTTTACCCGGTAGCGGGTTATTAGCGGACTGAAGGTAATACTAATGTAGCTGAGCAAGGTGACCGCCAGCGTTCGCGGCACCGGACTTCATCTTTTGGATTCCATATTTCATTTTATATATATATTACCCTGTAGTCATGTTCCTACCTCTTAGATGCTCGTGACTTGTGACACCCCGGTCGGGTTGTGTTGGGTTGTAAATACTAGTTATTATTGTCGTTAAGCTGTATTTATCTATTCATTTATGTTTAATATTTGTTAAAGTGAAAGGTTTTGGGTTAGTTGGCTTGGCCTTGTCTTCTACGAGAGGCGCC
>NW_017692900.1:0-5130 GCF_001879085.1 Nicotiana attenuata | reverse complement strand
ATACCCACCATATGCATCTCATTGTGCACAGGAGATGGATCTTGGCCAGTGTTTGTTGCATCTGGATTTTGCACGACGATGTCGCCTGCATCAATAAGCTTTTGAATTGCTTTCTTTAGATTCCAACATTTCTCTATGTCGTGCCCCAGGGCACCTGAGCAGCATGCGCACTGTTGAGAAGGATCGAACTTCTTTGGAGGAGGGTTCGACACTTTTATCTAAATCGGCTTCAACATATCCAGTGTCCTTAACCGCTGAAACAGAATGGCGTATGATTCTCCCAACGGAGTGAAGGCTTTCTTCTTTCGTAACCTCTCATTCTTAAATGCTGGATTGGGCCGGAAACCTGATCCGGGGTGTTTTTGGGAAGCTCGCGGGGGTAAATGGGCATTATTTTGAGTTGGGTACTGTGATGTGCGACTTTGGGATTTTTGTGGAGAGAAGTAGCGTCGGGGAAGGTCATCTAATGCACAAGGATAACCACGGGGACGATGTCGAGGCTGGAAGTATTGATCAGGAAAACCTATCGGATCGTCTTTTCCGTTCCTCTTTCTTCCAACCAAGCTTACTGGTACGTTCTGAATGGCTTCCGAACAACTCACGATTTTGCCTGACTTGATTCCTTCTTCCACTAGCTCCCCCATTTTTAACACATCATTGAAAGGCTTACCCAGGGCCGGGATCAAATGACTGTAGTAGGTGGGTCCCTGGGCCTGTGGAAAAAGCTTAACCATTTCTTCTTCGCTGATCGGGGGACTGACTCGAGCAACTTGCTCCCTCCATCTGAGCCCAAACTCATTAAAGCTTTCCTCCTGCCTCTTTTCCATCTTAGATAGCGAGGTGCGGTCTGGGGTAACACTTGATTTGCATTGAAAGCACCGGACAAAGTCTTGAGACATGTCACCCAATGTAAGCCACTCATCGACATTTTGACGACCATGCCAGTCCAAAGCTGCCCCAGTTAGGCTTTCACTGAAATATGCCATCATCACGTCATCTTTCTCTCCAGCAATCCTCATTTCGTTGCAATAGACCCTCAGGTGGGCTACCGGATCTCCACGCCCATCATACAAGTTGAAGTTTGGTACTTTGAATCCTGCGGGCAGGCGGGTGTCATGGGGCACAATCAGTCCCTTGCAAGTCATGCTACCCTGACCTCCCACTCTTTGCTTGTCCCTTAAGGGCTGTTCTGTGCTTGTCAATTTCCTGGGTACCTCTTCTCGCCCTGTTCTTCCCGTAGCCCTTTCATTTCTACCATGAATCTGCTCATCCTGAGAGCTCTTCTTGTATGGATCAAGGACCCTGTGGGCAACCTCTGGAGGGTGAAATCGGGCATTACGTGCTTTGGGTGGGTATTCATTGTCTGGGGTAACGGATATGACAGGAGGGCAATATTGGGGAGAAGTGATTGAAGGATGAGAGATGGAGCTACTAGGGTAGTTGGGGCGAGTGTGATAAGCGGGCGTATCTGTAGAATATGGAGGATCATCCGGCATTGTGTTGGGAGTTTGGGTAAAGGTAGCGTCCGGGAAAATTGGTGGTGGCGGGGGTGGCGCCTTTCTAGTCATCCAGGCTTGATACATGTCTGTCATGTGTTGTCTCAGCATCCGCACCTCTTCAACCAACCCATTATCCCGTTCCACCAACTGTTGTCGAACACTGGTATCAACCAACTCAGTTCTCTTGTTGTTTGCCATTACCTCTTGTCCTTGTGTTGTGAAGCAGAGTTACCACTTTAAAACCACAAGCCAACCACCTTTCTGGAATGACATGACAAAATGAAACCATCACGTTAGCATTAGGGCATTTAACACATTGGTACCCGCACATTTGGGGAGTGAATGCACCTAGGCAGTTAACAGTTCCTATTATGCTTTTGATCGGTCGCATGCGTCATCCCGACCTTTTCATTTGCCATGCCTTTCCTCTCATTCTTCCCTCGTGTTTTCCATTGTTTGCTTCTTGTCTTTCTCTCTTTGCTTTTGCTTTTCTTTCTTATTTTTCCCTCTTTTCTTTTGTTTTTTCTTTTGCCTTGGTTTTTCCTTGTTCCTATTCGCTCCTTTCCTCAAAATTGTTTTTCCCGCTCTTTTCTTTCCTTTATTCCCTTTTTATTTTCTCTTGTTTGCTTTTGTTTGGTTCCTTATTTTCCTTCCCCCCTTTGTTTTTCTTTCCTTTCTTGTTTTTCACCTCTTTCCTTTCATTCTTTTCTTATTTTTCCTTCTTTTTTTTTATTTAGTTACGGTCGAATCCTATGGAGATTGCCTACGTATCACGACCCCGCGTGAACCAGACCAAGCGTAGTTTGTGAAGAATAAATGTAAAGTAGAAGCAAATTTTTTTTTGTTGAGATTTTCAATTTTATTGATAGCAACTACGTCTATTACAAAGACTCAACACTAACAGTCTCTAATGCAGAAAGAACTACAGACTCCACCATCCATATTCTAGTTCAAACAAAAAATACAGACTCAATCAACTGACTGTCTTTTAACGAAAAGGAAATACAGACTCAAATGACAAACTCTAGTAGAAAAGGAAATACAGACTCAAAAGACAATCATGAATACATTAAGGCTCCTAGTGCCCGCGGGACATCGTTCGGTCTCGCCGCGGGCCTATATGCAAGTTCCCCTTGAAGTCTGTCCAGGTCGCTCATTATCTGCTTCACAAGTATCATCACTGATGCAAAGAAGGTGGTACGGGTCATGTTCTCGCACATTTGGCATTTCCTAGTAATGGAATGAGCAATGGTTAAGATTCTCTCTCTGATTCTTCCTTTCTCTTGAAGCAACCGCCCTATCTGTTGGGTCCTAGCCTCCAAAGTCTGCTCAGCCGCCTGGCTTTGTTCCCGGAGTTGTTGCAAGTCCATTTCTAACTGTTCCAATGCCATGTAACAATGTTCTCTTTCGACTTTGAATTCTTTTGCCTGTTTGATCATTCGGTTTTCTATGGCAATGACCTTTTTCTTTAATCCTGTGACCTCATTGTCATATTCTTCTTTTAACTGTTTAACCATGCGGGCCCGTTCTTCTCATTTTTAGCCAATTGCTTCCGGACCCCAGCTAATTCCTTTTCTGCCTTGTTGCGGTCAAAACTGTAGTCGTTCACCTTTTGCCTTAGATTTGCTATAAGCTTTGCATCTTTGGCACTCCTGACAGGGTTATCGGCCTCTAACTTTATTTTTTGGATTTGGGCTTGTAAGGCTTCATTCTCTTTGGCCAATTGTTTTTTCTCACCTTCATCAGCCGCGGCTTGCAAGCTATTTTCAAATCGGAGGTCTTGGACCTGTTTTTCCAATGCTCCTATGCGGGCCCTATACTCATTTTCTTTAGTTAACCAAGCCCACTGTTCTCGTGATGATTCAACAAATTCCTGGATGTGAGGTCGTTTGGCCGGTCTTCCGAATGCAACGTCCCTTCTATACCAAGCCTGATAATCAGAAGACACTTCTCCTTTGGCTCAATCTCGAACACAAGTGTTTACCGCCAAATATTGACATTCGCTCCAGGCTTGGCGGACTATTGCTTCAGGAAACTGGCCATCAGGGCCAATCTCAACCACTTGCAAGCTAAGATCATCATCCTTGGGTACTATCTGGCATCTCCCCAGCTGCCTCAACACTCGATACGGTGCGTAAGGCTGAATGCTTCTAAGCCCCATCAGAAGGAAATGTGGTCGGGCTGCCGGCATATATACTATTTCATCAACGGGTAACCACCCCAGTGTCCACTCTATTTGGCTAGCAGTGAGGGACCGAAAATATGTTGTCCAACCCGTGACTCCTTCTGGCAATTCGGCCCCTTTAATCCTCGTGTAAAACTCTTCTATGCATGTTTTTTCTGGAGACCCGTAGCTCAAAAACTGAGGACGATGACACAGATGCTCGATCATCCACATTTGTAACAATAGACTGCACCCCTCGAAGAAAGCTTCCCCGGCCTTGCAGGCTGTAAGAGCACGGAAGATGTCGGTCAATATCATAGGTGCAAGTGTACTTTTGGCTTGAGTAATTAACATGCTGACGACCCCAGCTATTTTTATGTCAATGTTCCCATCCTTCCTTGGAAATACTAAAAGCCCCAGGAAAGCCACCATAAAGGCGAAACGTCGATGCTCCTCCCACTTCTGGCGGTTTCCTTTGCTACATATCTTACTTTCGGGGTTGTTGAACCCCCCGATATGGCCATATCGATGATATATGAAGCTCAGAGTACAAAAGCCATTTGCCAGATCTGTGTTATGGACGGTTCTGACTATCTTCAAAGAGTCTAGAAATCTGTGCACGGCTACAACTCTGGGGGCAACCAAATATTTGTGCCTCAACGGAACCTCATCCTTTCCAATGTAGCCAGCTATTTCCTCTAATGTCGGGGTAAGCTCAAAGTCCGAAAAATGGAACACATTATGTGCTGGGTCCCAACATGTAACCAGTGCTCTAATAATATCTCCTCGAGAAACAATATCGAGCAAACCGGTAAGCCCTTTCAAATGTTACTTGACTGCATCTTGCCCCTTTCCTCCTAAATCATTCCACCACAGACGTAACTCCAAAGGGATTTTGTGCATGATTGAAAATAATTCACTTTGAGTCGTGCTCATCCTGCACATTTATTAAGGTGATTTTAATCACTTAGTTTGACCTAAAAGAGAAAAATGGCACAATCTCTGTTCAAATGTCCAATTTAAGCAAACAGCCGGTATTGCGGATACGACCTTTCAGCACTTCATAAAGAAGATTTTAAGGCTGTGCCTGCTAACCGTTAAAAAATTGACTCAGGGTGGCTGTTCTTGCAAAAACGGCCTTCCGGCGCCCTTTTGGGGACATTCGGCTTATTTTAAACAAGAATGGCGGCACCCGACTTATTCATGATGAAATTAAAATTTTGGCATTTCTTGGCTATTTTTGCAAAGGGGAGGTTGGACCCGACGAGGGTTGCCTACATATCTCACACCAGGTGAGAATCAAACCAGCGTAGTTCGGGCAAATAAATCTAACTATTTTTTAAAACAAGACTTTTTTTTTTGGCAAATTCACTATTTCTGAAAGCAAGATTCTTTTTTTTTTTTATATTTTCTTGTTCAGTGGCAAATAAAATAAACTAATTTGAAAATAAAGCTCTTTTTGTTTTT
>NW_017692899.1:0-5132 GCF_001879085.1 Nicotiana attenuata | reverse complement strand
TACCTACACCCCCGGAAAGGGGTATATAAGGGAGTTTTTCCAATTAAAGCACAATCGAAACGAGATTTATTTCAATTAAAAATCAGAGTCGCCACTTGGGATAATTTATGGTGTCCCAAGTCACCGGTTTAAATCCCGAATCGAGGAAAGCTTGACTCTGTATTACAGTCTGCGAACCAGAAATCCGGGTAAGGAATTCTGTTAACCCGGGAGAAGGTGTTAGGCATTCCCGAGTTCCGTGGTTCTAGCACGGTCGTCAACTGTTATTATTGGCTTATTATCTGATTTTTAGAACACTTTCAAACCTATGTGCAATTTTAACTTTAACCGCTTTTATTCATTTTTTAAGGAAGATTGCAATGTAATTTAAAATATGTCTGGAACCACGTCACATAAGTGCACCCGCAGTTCGCAACACATTTTATCTAACGTTGAGATTTGGATTTGGGTCACATAAATGCGCACCCGAGTTTAGGAAGGTAAGTTATTAAAATAACGTGCCTAAAGCAACTACGCGTTTGCAACTTTGCGAGGGCCATGAAAATTCGCTAAATGGCACACCTCGATTTCTAAGGATACACAAGATTAATTAAAGGAGGGCCATGCAATTTGAGATTTTTGTTTGGCACGGCACACCTCAAATTAATTACAAAGATCCATTAATTAAAAGGCTAAAGGAATCACATCTACTTTTAAACCATGGCTGGATTCAAATGAGAGTCTAAAATTAAGACTGAGTGAAGTCTATTTTATTTCAGTTTCAGAATTTGGGCTGGGCCTAACGTGAGGCCCAATGGCTCAATGAAATCACCAGTACGCAAAGTTCTGGGCTCCGCAACGAATTCCATTTGAGCCCAAACAAGAAGTCCAATTTTAAAGCACGCACAAAGCTGGATACCAAGAGGGTTCGCGTGTCGAACCCGGACTACAGCAGAAAGCGATCAAACTTCAAAAAATGTAGTGACAAGAGGATTTAAACATCACAGATCCATAAACCTGATATTGAACAACCACAAAATTAAACTAACAATCACTAGACATTGAAGCACTAACTGGAATCAAACTGACAATTATTTCAAACCATTCGCAAGTTTAAACACATTCATATGCTAATCATTGAGACGCTATAAATCTGCAACTACTGAAACTCATGAAACTAAATAATCATGCTCATTTTTTAATATTCACATTTAAATCAATTGAATAAGCATTTCGATTTTCTACACCATTTCTAAGCTAAAACCAGTCACATGCCCTTCGACAGTACATCAAACAATATCATGATTGCCCTTAGCATCTTTAACCCAATTCAAACATGAAACTAATACCCAAGCATGATTACTCATTTCACCTAGGACTGATGCAGCCTTATGGCATTTTAACTTAACTGAAGCCCTTAACACAACATTCCCACAGTCCATAATTCAAATATAATATGAGAATTCAGCTATTCAAACAGAAACTAGCTAGACTACATTATGAATCAAGTGACTAAAAAGCATAAACATCATGAGAAAAATACAACTGTGGCACAAATAGAGCTATTGCCATGATTTCAACTCTGTTTTTATTTCCATCTTCAAATTGGACTTCACATTAGATAGAATTCAGAAAATGTACCTGATAATAAGAGTAAAACCAACAAGAGAAGTGAGCTAGGAGTGATCAGAAACAACAGCAGTAGCAAGCTCAAATACAGAAGAAACAACAGCAGAACCAGCTTGAGAATCAACAGCAGAACAATGGGGAACCCAACAATGGAACAGTATTTTCAGATACCAAATCCAAAACCCAACTTTAACCACTCAAAATTCAACCCATTTTACCCAGAATGCAAACCTTCGAGTTTTCAACGATTTGAACTAAAATGTTAAGGTCAGATGAACCAAAACTAAGTAGGATTTTCAATAGTTTGCAAGGAATTCAAAGTTATTTTCAGAATTTCTTCAGGACTAGCAGCCGTTTCAGTTTTTCTGATTTTTATCTCCTAAGGTCTCACTTGAAATGCAAGGAAGAGGTGCCTTTATAGGCAAGGAAGTAGGGCAGCAACAGACTTCAGTCTTTGCATTTTTGCCCCTTTTTCGATTTTATTTTTTAGCTCAGAAATCCCTAGCCAATTTTCCTTTTTGCTTAACCACCCCTAATGTAATTATCAGAATTTCAAAACCAGTCCCAAAACACCATTCTTGGAAGCTTCCTAAGGTTGTTACACAAGATTCCCCTACCTATACTACCCAAATTACCCTTAACAGCCCTTTTATTTACCCCCCAATTGTTAACTTAGGTTAAATTAACCCAAAGTCCAATTACACCAGCCCCTTTAACTAGGTCAGTGATGACCATAGTTACTTATGAGGGGCTTGAATGCTCAGAAATACCAAACGAACTAAAAGAAAATAACAAATCCAAAATTCAGGGGTAAACACAATCACTTCTGATTTTGAGCCTGAATCACTTTTAATTACTGAACTCAGAATTGAACTCTTTACTATAACTCAACAATCAAACAAGGAAAACGAAACAAATGAAATTAAACAAGTAAGAACAGAAAATACTACAGTGTAAAGAAAAATCAGTGAGAAGAAGGAGAGGGGGGAAATCAGGGATTTAAAACATAAACGAAGAAGAACAGGGGGTGAGATAAGAAAATTGAACAGAAAACTAAGAAGACTCACTGATTCAGGCTTTGAACTCGACTGACCCTCCGATTGAATCTCCAAATAATGCCAATCGCTTGTTCTTGGTTAAGAACAAGCGAATGATGTTATTTCGTGATAAAATCAGCCCTCAAGCTTATGGGGGAACTGGAACATAGCCTTGCATGCACTGGTCAAGATTTGGGCTTCTAGGGCTCGACCTCAGATTCAATATTCGACAAATTCCAGACAAATTCGAGGGAAATGGAGCACAGATTGGTGAAGAGGAGATGGAGGAGGTTTTATGGTGTTACTTTGGGGTTGTTTTACAGCGGCGCCGCCGGCCTAGTGCGGTGGAAAATTAGGGCGGCGTCGCTAGGGTTTATCAGAGATGAGGGATTCTGAGAGATGAGACAGGGGGGGTTCTAAGGGGGTTGGGTCCGTTCAGACAGTCTTATACGGAGAATGGATGAGTTGGGGTCCGTTGGATCTCGTTGATCCAACGGTTGAGATGGGGGTGGACCAAAACGGGGTCGTTTGGCTAAGCGTGGGAGACTGGGCCGGGTATTGGCTTGGGATGGGGCGGATTTGTTGGGGAATTTGGGCTGGGTTTGGGGGATTTTAATCAAGACAAGCCCCAATCAGAATTTTCCTTCTCTTGTTTTCTTTTTCTTTTTTTTTTTCAATTCTTTCTCTAATTTCTTTTAATTCTTTTTAAACTATATTAAAATAAAAACAAACCTAAATTAATCCCTAGTCAAATTAAATTACCTAACTCTAAATAACAATTAACACAATTAATTAAGAACCAAATTAAAACACTACCAAAGTTCAAAAATTAAAATTAAGAGTGCAAAAATAACTATTTTTGTGATTTTTCCCACTTTTATAAAATAACTAATTTACCACTTAACTCAAAGATGTAAAATTAAATCCTACGTGCAAATGCAACATATTTTTGTATTTTTTATTAATTAAATAAAATAAACATGCACAGACAAATGCAAACAATTGACAGAAAAATGCCACAAAAATTCACAAAATTGCAAACCAATGAAAAAGAATTATTTTGTATTCTCCCGATGAAGTCCCTTTGTTGCCGACTTGAATTGTAATCTGAGATGCTTTCCCTTTTCTTCAGGTGGATGCCTGATTGCCAAAACTTGAACTGTATTCCCGTGCTCTCCAGGCGGGCGCCTGACTGCCGAACTTGAACTGTATTCCCGTGCTCTCCAGGTGGGCGCCTGATTGCTAAATTTGAACTGTATTCCCGTGCTCTCCAGGTGGGCGCCTGACTGCTGAACTTGAACTGTATTCCCGTGCTCTCCAGGTGGGCGCCTGACTGCTGAACTTGAATTGTATTCCCGTGCTCTCCAGGTAGGCGCCTGACTGCTGAACTTGAATTGTATTCCCGTGCTCTCCAGGTGGGCGCCTGACTGCTGAACTTGAACTGTATTCCCGTGCTCTCCAGGTGTCCGCCTGACTGCTGAACTTGAATTGTATTCCCGTGCTCTCCAGGTGGGCGCCTGATTGCTGAACTCGAACTACTTCTCCCCGTTCTCCAAGTGGGTGCCTGATTTCAACAAAAATAGACAAAACAAAGAAAATTTCTGCCCCAGTTTGGTAGCTGGGCACATATGTGAGTGTTAAACTGAATCGTTACCGAATGTTACTAAGAATTTAAAAGCTAGGTCCCATTATCCAGGGGGGGGGGGTCATGACAACTCTTAATTAAACGACAATTTTAAAAGCTGAATTATGTTTTCTAAAGGTATGACTTCCGCTAAATCTTGTTATCTAAGAAGGTCTTACCACTACATCCCATTATCCAGGAGGGTCCTGAAAATCAAAAAGTCAAGTTTTATCTTAAGAGTGACAATTCTTTACGACTGAATTATACTATCCTACAACGGAACTTACACTAAATCTTGTTATCTAATGGAAATCTTACAGCTAGGTCCCATTATTCAGGAGGGTCCTGACAACTCCTAATTGAATCCTATCTCAAGAATGAAAACCTTGAAACCAACTTATATTCCTTGGGGGTACATTTATGCTAGATCTTGCTACTCATGATTTTTTTGAATTTTAAACTAGGTCCCATTTTCCAGGAGGGTCCTGAGAATCAAAAATCAAGTATTATCTTAAAAGTGACAATTTTTACGGCTGGATTACACTACCCTACAACTGAGCTTACGCTAAATATTGTTATCTAATGGAAATCTTTAAAGCTAGGCCCCGTTATTCAGGAGGGTCCTGACAACTCCTAATCGGATTCTATCTCAGACATGCAAACTTTTAAGCCAACATATGTTCCTCTGGGGTACATTTATGCTAGGTTTTGCTGCTCATGATTGTTTTGAATTTTAAACTAGGTCACATTTTCCAGGAGGGTCCTGACAACTCCTAATTGAATCCTATCTCAAGAATGAAAACCTTGAAACCAACTTATATTCCTTTGGGGGTATATTTATGCTAGATCTTGCTACTCGTGAT
>NW_017692898.1:0-5134 GCF_001879085.1 Nicotiana attenuata | reverse complement strand
AAAGAGAATTATATCCGGATCAAGGATATGGATTAGGAGTTAGAGTTGTTCTTGGACTCGAATTGTCAAAGGATCCACAATTCAAGTTCTTATCAAACTCTGATTACTAACTCTATAAAAATAACGATTGTTCTCTTTTACAGGGGTTGCACATAAGCAGAAGTTAAGCATATTTGAGAGCAAAAAGATCAAGTCTGATTTGCAAGCAACATATGCGAGATACAAGTGTGCACGTCTGAAGCTACATGAACTAAGATAGAAGAACCAGTTTCATCATTGTGTTTATTCTAAGTCTAGTTCAATTGTAGTAGGTTTTCATATTGTACCTTTCAGCTTTATCTAGAAGCAATTGTAATAGGTATATTGAGTATTCAAGTTAGAGTTAACTTGAAAGTGTCGCAACAGTTGAGGCTGTGTGCTACACTGGGATTAGAGTTAATCCTTAGGTTTACAAAGAGTTTTGTAAATGCAGTTTTTGGCTCAGTGATTTTAGTGGAGTTTGGGAAAATCCTACTAAGTAGTAGGTCGTGGTTTTTTCACCTTTGAGCCAGGTGTTTTCCACGTAAAAATCTCTGTGCACTTTACTTTCAGTATTTATTATTCCGCAAACTATTGTAGTTAGAACACTTAGAAAAACCAAGTTCTTCTAACGCAAAAATTAGGTACCACACAAATCACCCCCCCCCCCTCTTGTGTGGTATTGACGTTTATAACATCAATTGGTATCAGAGCGGGTTATCCTTCAAGAGGTTAACTCCTTAGGAAAAGATCGACATGAGTGCACCACCTGGGAACTGGGAAGGGCAATCCACTGCCAGGCCTCCTCTCTTCAATGGCCTCTACTACTCCTGGTGGAAAAACAGAATGAGGGACCATATAATGGGCGAAGACTATGAGCTTTGGGATATCATCACTGATGGTCCTTTAGCCACAACCAAGAAGAATGCTAAAGGAGTGGATATACCAAAGACAAGAGTAGATTGTACTGCAGAAGATCTAAGGAAATGGGAGAAAAATGCAAAAGCCAAGAAATGGTTAGCGTGTGGACTTGGTCTTGATGAGTACAGCAGGATTCAAGGTTGTACTACTGCCAAGGAGATTTGGGACACTTTACAAGTGGCTCATGAAGGAACACCTCAGGTGAAGAGGTCAAGAGGAACATTACTGTATTCTCAATATGAGAATTTTACCATGAAGGATGGAGAAACTATCCAAGAAATGTATACCAGGTTCACTATACTAACAAATGAACTTGAGTCTCTTGGAAGGATTATCCTGGAAGAAGACAAGGTGGAGAAGATTCTAACTAGAGTTTTGCCAATCTCCTGGGAAAGCAAAATCACTGCCATTCAGGAATCCAAGAACATTGCTACTTTGAAGTTGGATGAACTGATTGGAAATCTCACTGCCTATGAATTGAGAAGGCAAACAATGAAGATGGATGCTCCAAAGAAAGAAAGAAGTCTGGCTCACAGAATTTCAGAAGGATCAGATCTTGAAGATGATGAAATGGCTATGATAACCAGAGATTTCAAGAAATATCTTATGAGAGGAAAGGGTGCTTCAAAAGGAACAACATTCAGCAAACCGAGGGCTCCTGAGAAACAAACCAATGAGGGGTGTTACAAGTGTGGGAAGACTGATCACCACATCAGAAACTACCTTCAATGGGAGATTGAATGGAAGAAAGAAAGAGCTGAAAGAAGAAACAGGAAGAAGGAACAGGTTCAACCAAAAAGAAACAAAGGTTCAACTAAGGCTATGGTTGCTGCTTGGGGAGAAACATCAGAGGAGGACTCTGAAGATGAAGCTGAGGAGGATCAAGCTCTAATGGCCATCGGAGAATCAAAAGATGAACAGGAGGTAAGTATTCTACACCTTAAAGAAAAGATTAAGTTCTTGTCTAAAGAAAAACTGACTGATCTGCTTATGGACTTCATAGATGAGTCTGAAATAATAAACAGTGAGAAGGATGTTCTGTCTAAGGAATGTGTTATCCTAGAAGAAAAATGTAAAAGGTTAGAGTCTAGGGCTGATGAGAGCGACAACACAAATACTGAGTTGAAGAACCAGGTTCATCAACTTGAAAATAAGATTCTAGAACTTAGATCTGAAAATATTAAACTGAAATTAGGGACAGGAAAGAAAAGGGCTGATCAATCATTTCTCACCCTAGAAGAAAATCTAGGAAAAATTAAAGATGAACTGTACAAGAAAGATGAATTGATTAAAGTCCTAAAAGAAGATTTAGGAAAGGTAAAGCATGAACTAGACAGAACATGCAAATGGAACAAGGCTTCTGATGCACTCTCCTGGCTGCAAGAACATCATAGTAGCAACAAGAGAGGACTTGGATTTGGGACACAAGCTCCAAAATGGGATCCCAAAAACAAGTATCTCACACTTCCTGAGAATAAGATCTGCACACACTGTGGTAATACTGGCCATTACAAAAATGAATGTAATGCAAGAGAAAAGGCCAGTCAAAAGAACAAAGCCTTTGTTCAAGAAAAGCACAAACTGCCTAGTTGGGCAAAGAAAAATTTAATTCATCCTTTTGCCCATAGAAAGGGACCCAAACTAGTTTGGGTTCCTAAGACTAACCCCTGATTTCATTTTGTAGGTTCAAGTGAAAGGAAGGAGCCAAATATGGTGTATGGATAGTGGCTGCTCAAAACACATGACTGGGGACAAGGACCAGTTCCTTTCACTTGAGAACTTAAAAGGAGGGAAAAAGAGTTAACAATATTTACATTGTAGATTTGTCAACTCTTTCAGAAAATGAACTCACATGCTTAAGCGTGTTGGTAAATGATCCCCTCCTATGGCACAAAAGACTTGGTCATGCTAGTCTGAATCAGCTAAACAAATTAGTCTCCAAGGACTTGGTTGTAGGTTTACCTAACATCAAGTTCAAGGAAGACAAAGTCTGTGAGGCATGTGCAAGGGGGAAGCAGGTAAGGATATCCTTTAAAACCAAGAAAATGGTGAGTACGTCCAAGACGTTGGAACTGGTTCATATGGATCTTTGTGGTCCAATGAGAACCATGAGCAGAGGTGGTAAAAGATATGTAATGGTGCTTGTTGATGATTATTCTAGATTTACCTGGGTATTGTTTCTAACTTCTAAAGATGAAGCATTTGAAATGTTCACTGCTTTTATTAGAAAAACCCAGAAATAATTAGGAAATCAACTTGCATCCATTAGGTCTGATCATGGAACTGAATTTGAAAATGCAAAGTTTGCTAAATTTTGTGATGAAAATGGAATAGATCATAATTTTTCTGCCCCTAGGACTCCTCAGCAAAATGGGGTAGTTGAAAGGAAGAACAGGACCCTTGAGGATATGGCAAGGACCATGCTACTTTCCAGTAAACTACCTCATAGCTTCTGGGTAGAGGCTATAAACACTGCTTGTTATATAATAAATAGATGCATGACTAGACCTCTTGTAGAGAAAACTCCCTATGAGTTACTTAAAGGGAGAAAACCAAACATATCCCATCTTAGGGCTTTTGGGTGTAAGTGCTATGTGCACAATAATGGCAAAGACTCCCTAGGTAAGTTTGATCCCAGAAGTGAAGAGGGAGTATTCTTGGGATATTCTTCACATAGAAGAGCATATAAAGTGTTTAATAAAAGAACTCTATGTGTTGAAGAGAGTGTTTGATGAATCTAACACTCTTTCTGAGAGACAGGAACATGAAGATGAAGCCATTGGACTGGTGAGACAATTGACTGAAGCCACAGCACAAGTCAAAGTGGCATCAAAGGAAGGAGTAGGTGATGGAACAGGTCCTCTCACCCAGGGCAACCTGACAGGGGGAACCAATCTGAAGGATCCTGTACCTGAACCTGTTCCTCTGCAGCATAACTATGAAGGAGAAACTAGCAGGAACCAGATGGTGGGGAAATCTTACAAGTACCTGAGTTCTCACCCCATTGAGAACATCATCAATGATCCAACATCTGGGGTCAAGACAAGATCACAACTGAAGAACCTGTGTGCATTTGATGCTTTTCTGTCCCTCATTAGACCTAAAAATGTGAGTGAAGCTCTACAAGATGCAGATTGGGTCAATGCTATGCAAGATGAGCTCAATCAGTTTGAAAGAAGCCTAGTTTGGCACTTAGTTCCAAAACCAAAAGACAGATCAGTCATTGGGACAAAATGGGTCTTCAGGAACAAACTGGATGAAGATGGAACAGTTACAAGAAATAAGGCAAGGTTGGTGGTTCAAGGCTATAGTCAAGAGGAAGGCATTGATTATGATGAGACTTTTGCTCCTATGGCTAGACTTGAAGCAATTAGATTCCTCATAGCCTTTGCAGCACATATGGAATTCACTCTTCATCAAATGGATGTCAAAAGTGCCTTCCTAAATGGCTATCTCAAAGAAGAAGTGTTTGTGAGACAACCTCCAGGATTCGAAAGTAAAGAATGTCCTAATCATGTATACAAGCTAGATAAAGCTCTCTATGGTCTCAAGCAGGCCCCAAGAGCTTGGTATGAAAGATTGTCAAAATTCCTTCTGGAGCATGGGTACAAAAGAGGTAAAATTGACAGCACTTTGTTCCTAAGGGAAAAAGGTAAAGATCTTCTTGTTGTACAAATATATGTTGATGATATAATATTTGGGGCCACTACAGATAGGTTGAGTAAGGACTTTGCAAAATTAATGGGAAGTGAGTTTGAAATGAGTATGATGGGCGAACTAAATTTCTTCCTAGGCTTGCAGATCAAACAAAGTCCAAATGGAACCATGATTCATCAGCAGAAGTATACAAAAGAACTAATCAAGAAGTTCAAAATGGAAGACTCTAAAGAAATAGATACACCTATTGCAACTGCCACTAAATTAGATATTGATGAACCTGGTTCATCAGTTGATCAAAAGTTGTATAGGGGTATGATTGGTTCACTCTTGTATCTTACTGCCAGCAGACCTGACATTGTTTTCAGTGTAGGACTTTGTGCTCGTTTTCAAGCTAATCCTAAAGAGTCTCACTTGACTGCTGTCAAGAGGATATTGAGATATCTGAAGGGGACTACTGAATTGTGCCTATGGTACCCTAAAGGTAGTAATTTCGATCTAGTAGGTTATGCCGATGCTGACTATGCAGGTTTCCTAG
>NW_017692897.1:0-5134 GCF_001879085.1 Nicotiana attenuata | reverse complement strand
TAATAAACATAAATAAGGGTTGAGAGTAAGAAATCCTGGACAGGCACAAAGTAAGCTAAAATTACAGCAGCTCAATCTAAATAATATCAAGCAGCTCAATCTAAATAATATCAACTCAATAAACTAATGAAAAACAATTATAGAATATCACAGCAGATAAATAAGTAAATGGCAATCAAGTATGCAATGCAACACATAAACTGGTACCTCCAGTACCCCGCTGCGGCCGTGCAGCCCGCTCCATTTATTTAACGTCGACGGCGCTCACTGGGGGTGTGCAGACTCCGGGAGGGGCCCCTTACGGCCCAAGCGCAATAATAAGCCATCTCGTGGCATCAAACAGGCCCTTGGCCTCATATCAATATAATTATAATACTACTGCGGCGTGCAGCCCGATCCCATACTCAGTCCAAAAAATCACACAATAGTATAAAATATTCAGCCCAAACTTCATTTAAAAATATTAACTTAATTTCTAATTTAAGAAAAAGGCTGATGTTTCAAACACAGTATTAAATACCAGGACTGAGTTTAATATTTATAAATATGGTAAGAAACCATTAAAATAATCCCTGAAGGATTCAAGTAGTTGGCACAAGGCCCAATAATAACAATTTAATCCATTTTTATAAGGATATCACGAAACTACAAACAAATAGGGATTAATTTTTATTAAGCGGGACGGACCAAGTCACAATCCCCGACGGTGCTCTACCCCACGCCCGTTATCTAGCGTGCAAGTCACCTCACATAGCACTACGTTGTGCAAATTCGGGGTTTCAAACCCTCAACACATCATTTACATTTATTACTAACCTCAAGCCGGCCAAAGTCCTAGCTTGCTACGCCCTTGCCTTTCAAATTCACCTCTTCGCGCGTCAAATCTGACCAAAACCACAACGAATATGTCACAATATGCTAAGGGAATATAACCCAATCGAAAGACATCGAAAATCATGAAGTTGGCAAAACCCGAGCCCCGGGTCCACTTCTCGAAAAATTATAAAATTCACATCACCGGGTTCCTCGCCTCGCCGCGAGTCTCTACATATAAAGAACACCAAAATCGGAGTCCAAATGACCCCTCAAATTCCCATTTTTGTTCTCTTAGGTTTCAAGCCCTAAACCACCATTTTTGACCTTAAATCCTTGAGTTTTCAGTGTAATTTCATGTATTTGCATGATAAAATTGTGTTCTAAGTCCAAGAATTCTTACCTGATCGAAGTCCTTGAATTTCCTCTTCAAAATCGCTCAAGAACACCCCAAGTCCGAAGTTAAAAATATGTTTTCTGTAAAATTTCGCGAAGGGATTAGAACCCACTTCTGATCAGTTGTTTCCGCTTCTGCGACTACCGCATCTGCGGTCATTTTCCGCTTCTGCGGAATCTCACTTATTGTCCAAAATTCCGCATCTGCGGTCCTTTTGTCGCATCTGCGACTCCGCAGATGCGGTTGGCATCTTCGCACCTGCGACTACTGTCGCTTCTGCGGTTCTTGAATCGCTTCTGCAGTACCGCTTCTGCGGTCCCATTTCCGCAGAAGCGAAAATACCAGAAGCAGCAAAATTCTGCAATCTCTTTAAGTTCAAAACTTCCCGTTAGCCATCCGAAATCACCCCGAGGCCCTCGGGACCTCAACTAAGAATACATACATGATCCAATACCTTATTCAAACTTGCACCAATCATCAAAACACTTCTAACAACACTAAAACCATAATTTTTCATCGAATTCAAGCCTAAGTTTTTTTCAAAAACTTCCGAAATACGCATTCGATCAAAAATCCAACCAAATCACCTCCGAATGACCTGAAATTTTGCACACACATCCCAAATCACCTAACGAAGCTACCGCAACTCTCGGAATTCCATTCTGACCCTCGGATCAAAATCTCACCTGTCAACCGGAATTCGCCAAAATACTAACTTCGCCAATTCAAGCCTAATTCTACACCGAACCTCCAAAATCAATTCCGATCGCACTCCTAAGTCACAAATCATCCTCCAAATCTAACCAAATCATCGGAATTCAAATCCGAGCCCTCTAACACAAAAGTCATCATCCGGTTGACTTTTCCAACTTAAGCCTTCTTAAAAGAGACTAAGTGTCTCATTTCTTATCAAAACCATTCCAAACCAACTCTAACACATCAAATACTGATAATGAAACTTAAAGAAGCATAACATGGGGAAAATGGGGCGGTAACTCACGTGACGACGGGTCGGGTCGTCACACATACAGTATGGCAAAATAGAAATGGGTTGAGTGCCCAGATCCTAATCAATACAGAAGTCACTATCTCTGTCGGGTGGCATCCCCGACAGATCTGCAGGAAACACCTCTAGAAACTCACAAACAACTGGCATAGAATCCATAAAAGGGACCTCCACACTAGAATCACGGACATAAGCCAAATAAGCTAGACATCCCTTGATGTTTTAAGCGTCAACACCACACAAGAGTAGGGGGGGGTGTGATTTGTATGGTACCCAATTTTCGCTCTAGAAGAACCAGGTTCTTCTAAGTGTACCAACTACTGCTATTTGCGGAATAATAAATATAGAAAATAAAGAACATAGAGATTTTTACGTGGAAAACACCTGGCTCAAAAGGTGAAAAAACCACAACCTACTACTCAGTAGGATTTTCCCAAACTTCCACTAAAATCACTGAGCCAAACCAGCATTTACAAAACTCTTGTAAACCTAAGGATTAAACTCTAATCCCGTTGTGGCACACAGCCTCAACTGTTGCGACAACTTCAAGTTAACTCTAACTTGAATACTCAAAGTACCTAATACAATTGCTTCTATGAAAGCTGAAAGGTACAAGTTTAAATCACCTACTACAATTGAACTAAAATAAAAGAAAGACACAATGGAATTGGTTCTTCTATCTTTTCCAAGTAGCTTTAGGAATGCACACTTAAATCTCACATAAATTGCTTGCAAAATTGCCTCACTCTTTTGCTCTCAATTTAGTTTAACTTCTGCATTTGTGCAATACCTGTAAAAGAGAACAATCACTATTATTTAATGAGTTAGTAATTCGAGTTTGATTGAGACTCAATTTCTGATCTTCCATCGAAGTTGAGTCCTTGAACAACACAAACTCCAACCCTATCTTTTTATCCGGATTATATTCTCTTCTCATAAGGAGACTTTCTCTCCTTATCCCATATGCAACCTTTTCGATCAGTTCAGGAGATATTACTGCTTGATCAATGAGACTTATCTCCTTCACGTGCATCTCATATGTATAGGGTGACAAACACTGTGCTTCACATGATGGACCTGGTCCATGGCTGAGTTCATTTGTCATTCTTCAAAACTTCACCATTTCTTGGGCCAACAAATTCCCCCTTTTTGATGATGACAAACTCTGTGCTTTTTACTGATCAAAGAACTTGTAAGAATTCAGCTTAACCATCAACACTTAGCTTAGATATTTTACTTATCATCAAGGACCAGGTTAATTAGGTTATAAATATCACTTAATCAGAATAATGAGTAAAGCACAATATCATCTCTTCCCCCTTTTGGCATCATCGAAAAGTTGCATACATAGTGTGAAACCCAGACTTTAATAAGTACTCATGGCCACTGGGGCAACTGCAAGTGAAATCATTGTGCAATTATCAATAATCAATACATATATTTAAACTATTAAGATCAGAATCATCATTGAACAAGAGAAAACAGCAGTTGTCATTGATAAAGATATGGTTCCACAAAAAGAAAGAAAAACTTCCAAAACATGAGCAAAAAGAAACAGAAACATCCCTATTCTGGGTCACTAGGGGTCACTGGAGGTACTAGACTGGTTCAGAAGACAAGTGCTAGGAGACCTAGGGCTTGGAGGAACTAGAGGGTTGAGACTGGAGAAGGTTTAGCATATTCTGAAGCATTCCATCACTCTTCTCCTTTTCTTTTGCTAGCTCAGTTCTAAGGTTATTTCTCTCAGATTCCAACTCAGCAACTCGAGCCTTGAGCCTAGCAATTTCATCATCCTTAGTTCCACATTCCTGCACCAAAGCCCTGACCTTGCTGTTGATGGGTGTCCTCAGAGATGAACCAGGTTCAACTGGGATGGCATTGGCAGGATAGTCACAAGCCAGTAGGGTCTTAACACTAAAATGCTCCTTGCTTGATGCCATTTCCCATTTCTTCAAAGGCACATTTAGCCTGTCCAGCACAGTAGTCAATATGAACCCATATGGAGTGGCATGAGCCTTAGAGCCATTGATGACCCTGTCGAGCAATTTGACAATGAAACCAGGCCAGTTGATTTGCATTTCTCTCACCAAGCACTCCATAAGAACCAGGTCCATGTAATTTGCAGTGTGCCTTCTCTCCTGTCTGGGCAAGAGGCACTTGTTGACAAATTCAAACAAGACCTTGTACTCAGGCCTCATTTCACTTTTCTGCACAAATCTGGCTTCAGGCACATCTCTAGAGTCACAAAACCTCCTAGTAATTTCAAGAGCAATAGGGAGAGAATCCAGACATGGCCACCTTTGCCTTGTATTGTCATCATACCCTTCAGTAGGTATGTCCAGGATCTCACCCAGTTTGACTGCATCAAACTTCACTTTGACTCCTTTCACCAGGCTGGTGACTACTCCATCCTTCACAGCAGCATTGGCCATAAATTCAATCAATTCATTCCTGGCCAGCCTCCCATCCATTTCAAGGACCATGTCCTTCCAACCTTGTGTAGCTAAAGCATCCACCAGTCTTCTCATTCCTGGTTCTTCCAGGTCTTTCAACAGTCTTCCTTTCAGAATTTTTCTCCTGCCAAAGATGGCAAACTTATCCAGCTCCTTCTCAGATTCCTCTTCTTCTTCTTCACCACTCCACTCTTCATCTTCTTCCACAATTTTCTTTTGCTTACCTTTCACAGCAGACCTTGTCCTCTTGGCTAATAAGGGTTCACCAGACACAGGTTCACAGGAAGACTTCTTGGTAGAAGTCTTGGATCTTTTAGGTTTTGGTGAAGGAACCTCTACTGTTGTTCCTCTTTCTTGATGAACCAGTTCCATCTCCTCTTCTTCAGTAGCCTCAGAGGACTCTGCAACTTTTTTCTTTCCCTTCTCCTTTTTTTTTCTTGCTTTCTTCCAAAGCTTTTTGTAGGT
>NW_017692896.1:0-5135 GCF_001879085.1 Nicotiana attenuata | reverse complement strand
CCACGTCTGTCCAACCAATCAACTTTCGATTGCCACATTTGCTGTTCCGGACTTTCATAACCTGATTTTCACCCAAACCCAAACCTTGCTCGTCTTGCAATGTCTTGAGCAGCTTTCGACCACAGACTTGTCTCATTTGCCTATCTGAAAAAACTCACCTTCGCCTTACGGTGCCCGTGAGGGTTTTCACCAATAAGACTCTCTCATTTTTGATTTCTCTCAACTCACTTCGCCTTACGGTGCCCGTGAGGGTTTTCACCAATAAGACTCTCTCATTATTGATTTCTCTTAACTCACTTCGCCTTACGGTGCCCGTGAGGGTTTTCACCAATAAGGCTCTCTCATTTTTATCATTTTCTTCTTGCACCGGAGTGTTTCCCCTGACGTGAATCACTTTTACTTGCTCGTATTGGCACTTCTTGAAGATTGATCAGAAGGTCGTTCTTTGGACCGTAATGCAGGATTTTGGATGAGGTTAGAAAGAAGGGTATCAAAGGCTCAAAACAACTCAACATGGGTTCAAAGTTACAACTTTCGGAATCATATTTCTCACAACAACCACAACTTCTGCCTTAGTTTCTTTCTTGGGGAACTTTTGGAATTTTGTTTTGGTGTGACTGAACCTCAGAGAGAGGCTACCTACGTACCCTTTCGGGATCAAGTCAAACGTAGTTCAGGTCATAAAATTACTTCGTTGTTGTGATCTTCCCTTTCTTCCACTTTTCTTTTCTTTCTTTTCATTTCTTTTTCTTTCTTTTTCTTTTCTTCATTTTCTTTTTGCTTTTTTCTCTTTTTTTCTTTTCTCTTTTCCTTTTCTCTTTTTTTTCTTTCTTTTCTTTTCTCTTTTCTTCTCTTTTCTTTTCTTCTTCTTTTCCTTTTCTTTTCTTTTGGACTGTGTTTTCTTGTTTCTTCGCTGATTTTCCTTACTCGGGCTCCCGAGTTGTTATTGATTCCGAAAGAGGGGTTACGAAAGAAATAAATGAGGCTCAAAAGGGGTAACAAAGGATAAAGTGTTTAGATAGCAGAACAAAATGCTTTCGTCATTCCAATCTCAAAAATATGCCAAATACAATCAAGTACAGACTAGACAAAGAAATCATACATAGTATCGCTCGACTGCATCAGAGTTGATAGCCATTTCTACACATTTTCCTTCCACATCTGTCAAATATAATGCGCCATTGGACAACACCCTGGTTACAACAAATGGCCCCTGCCAGTTTGGGGCGAACTTTCCTTTTGCCTCAACCCAATGAGGTAAGATACGTCTCAACACCAATTGCCCTACTTCAAACTTCCGCGGACGCACTTTCTTGTTATATGCTCTCGCCATTCTCTGTTGGTACAACTGTCCGTGACATACTGCTGCCAATCTCTTTTCATCAATCAAACTCAGTTGTTCCAAACGGGCTTTGACCCATTCAACATCATCAATTTCCGCCTCGGCAATAATCCGAAGGGACGATATTTCAACTTCTGCGGGTATTACTGCCTCAGTGCCGTACACCAGTGAATAAAAGGAGTCGCCCCTACTGAGGTGCGAATAGTAGTGCGGTAACCTAACAGGGCAAAAGGTAACTTCTCATGCCATTGCCTGGACCCTTCTACCATTTTCCTAAGTATTTTCTTGATGTTCTTGTTAGCTGCTTCATCTGCTCCATTCGCCTTAGGACGATATGGGGTGGAATTGCTGTGCGTGATCTTAAACTGCTGACATGTCTCTGCCATCAAATGACTGTTGAGATTGGCCCCATTGTCCGTGATAATTACCTTCGGGATTTCTAACCGACAGATGATATTTGAACGCACAAAATCGACCACTGCCTTCTTGGTCACAGACTTGAAAGTTTTCGCTTCAACCCACTTAGTGAAATAATCAATGGCTACCAGAATAAACCTGTGCCCATTCGACGCTGCTGGCTCGATCGGCCCAATGACATCCATTCCCCAAGCAACGAAAGGCCATGGTGCTGACATCGTATGCAATTCGGATGGGAATGAATCAAATATCCATGTACCTAACATTGATGATACTTGCGCACGAAACTAATGCAATCCCGTTCCATGGTAAGCCAATAATAACCTGCTCGGAGAATCTTCTTTGCCAATACATATCCACTCATATGAGGTCCACAAACTCCCGCATGTACGTCGGTCATGATAACTGTAGCCTGTTTAGCATCTATGCATCTCAATAAACCAAGATCTGGAGTTCTTTTGCACAACACTCCTCCACTGAAGAAAAATCCGCTTGCCAAGCGTCGAATTGCCCTCTTTTGATCCCCTGTGGCCTGAGCTGGATATACTCCCATCCTGAGGTATTCTTTGATATCATGGAACCACGGTTCACCATCAAGTTCTTCTTCCACCATATTACAATAGGCATGCTAACCTCGGACCTGAATCTGCAAAGGGTCCACATAAGCCTTATCTGGATGATGCAACATTGACGCCAAGGTAGCCAAAGCGTCGGCAACTTCATTATGAATCCTTGGAATATGCCTGAAATCTATTGATTGAAACCGTTGACAAAGTTCATGCAAACATTGCCGGTACGGTATGAGCTTCAAGTCTCGTGTTTCCCATTCCCCCTGAATCTGGTGCACCAGAAGATCCGAGTCACCCATGACCAAGATTTCCTGGACACCCATGTCTATAGCCAACCTCAAACCCAAGATACACACCTCGTATTCAGCCATTGTTATTGGTGCAATAGAAACGAAGTAGAGCCGTAATAGGGTAGTGTTGCCCTGTCTCGGAAATCAGTACTGCTCCTATCCCGGCGCCTTTGGTGTTGGCAGCCCCATCAAAGAACAATTTCCATCCTGGCTTCTCCACTTGTTCTAATTCTTCAACATGCATTATCTCCTCATCGGGGAAGTATGTCTTCAAAGGTTCATATTCATCATCAACTGGATTCTCGGCCAAATGATCAGCCAACGCTTGTGCTTTCATCGCAGTCCAGGTTACATAGACAATATCAAACTCTATAAGCAAGATTTGCCACTTCGCCAGCCTCCCTGTGGGCATGGGCTTCTGAAAAATGTACTTCAACGGGTCCAACCGAGAGATGAGATTGGTGGTATATGATGACAAGTAATGTTTCAACTTTTGCGCTACCCAGGTTAAGGCACAACACGTCCCCTCAAGCTGAGTGTACTTCACCTCATACGATGTGAACTTCTTGCTGAGGTAGTAAATCGCCTGCTCTTTCTTTCCTGTGATGTCATGCTGCCCCAGTACACAACCAAAAGAGTTATCCAAAACTGTCAGATAAAGGATCAAGGGTCTTCCCGGCTCCGGCGGGACCAACACAGGTGGACTAGCCAAATACTCCTTAATCTTGTCAAATGCTGCTTGACATTCATCCGTCCATCTGACCGCAGCATCTTTCTTTAGCAGTTTAAAGATGGGCTCACAAGTCGTTGTGAGCTGGGCAATGAACCTGCTGATTCAACCTACCAAGCAAACTCATCACCTCTTTCTTGTTCCTTGGTGGCGGCAGCTCCTGAATGGCTTTGATCTTGGACGGGTCTAACTCAATACCGCGTCGACTTACCACAAACCCCAACAACTTCCCAGATGGGACTCCAAACGCACACTTCGCTGGATTAAGTTTGAGGTTGTACCTGTGGAGCCTCTAGAAAAATTTCCTCAAGTCCTTGACATGGTCACATTGTTTCCTCGACTTTATGATCACGTCGTCTACAAAGACCTCAATTTCCCGATGTATCATGTCATGGAACATGGTGGTTATCGCCCTCATGTATGTTGCCCCGGCGTTCTTCAACCCGAATGGCATGACCCTATAACAATACGTTCCCCAAGGCGTGATGAATGCCGTCTTTTCCGCATCTTCCTCATCCATCAAAATCTGGTGATAGACCGCATAACAATCCACGAAGGAACCAATCTCATGTTTGGCACAATTGTCAATCAATATATGGATGTTTGGCAGTGGGAAGTTGTCTTTTGGACTCGCCTATTGAGATCACGGTAATCTACGCACACTCTGGTCTTTTCAGCCTTCTTTGGCACGGGCACAACATTAGCCAACCAGGTGGGACACCGCGTGACCCGGATGACCTTCGCCTCAAACTGCTTGGTGACCTCTTCTTTGATTTTCACACTAATGTCTGTTTTAAATTTCCTTAGCTTCTGCTTGACAGGAGGGCATGCTGGGTCGGTGGGCAATTTGTGGACCACCATATCAGTGCTTAAACCCGGCATGTCGTCATATGACCATGCAAAAACATCTTTGTACTCAAACAGCGCTTTAATTATCTCTTTTCTAAGCTGAGGTTCCAAATGGACACTTATTTTTGTTTCACGCACATTCTCCAGATCCCCTAAATTGATTGCCTCTGTGTCATTCAGATTAGGTTTGGGTTTTTCTTCAAAATGGCTTAATTCTTTACTGATTTCCTCAAAAGCTTCCTCATCATCATATTTTATTTCGTCATCACACTCAATTTCTTGTATTATTATGTCGGAGTTAGATTGGCATTTAAGACTGGGCCGAAGACTCCTCATGCATGACATATCACTAAAACCAACGTAAAAGGGACTGTACAAGAAGGAAAAGAAAGACAAAGAAAACTATCAGGAATGAAAAAGGAGGAAAATTGCATTTCATTAACATTTAAGATAACAAGGTTTAACTCATCCAAACGGACGGAACATAGCATCCGAATTACAATCTTGGAAATAATCCAGATTAAACTGAAAGGAAATCAAAGCTAACTACCAAGACTCCCTCCGGGTAGGAAGGGGAGTTGCTTCCCAATTGTTAAGCTTTGCCTAGGGCTCCACAAACTGAACATCTTCCTTTCTTGGACCTTCTCCGGCCTCCAACACATTCACCTCATCAAACAGCTTTTCAAACCTCTCGATCAGCTCCTTTTCGGGGTCAACCACACAACTGGGCATTGCTGTTGCTAGGCGCTTCTCAGTACCAGGCCTGACAAAGGAACGGGAAAGGCGGGGAATAGGTTTTGGAAGGGTCCATGCTTTCTTTTCATTTTTCTAGCTCGCCTTATGTCTGCAGCAGTGGGCTTGAAGCCTAAACCAAAAGTATCCAGATTTCCAGGAAGGGATACCGGCTGTACGATGCCTTGTAAAGAAGCACCCAAGCC
>NW_017692895.1:0-5135 GCF_001879085.1 Nicotiana attenuata | reverse complement strand
ACTCTCGAAATTCCATTCCGACCTCGGATCAAAATCTCACCTATCCACCGGAATTTGCCAAAATGCCAACTTTGCCAATTCAAGCCTAATTCTACTCCGGACCTCCAAAATCACTTCCGATCGCACTCCTAAGTCACAAATCACCTCCCGAAGCTAACTGAATCACCGGAATTCACATCCGAGCTTTCTAACTAATAAGTCAACGTTCGGTTGACTTTTCCAAACCAAACCTTCCTTAAAGAGACTAAGTGTCTCATTTCCTATCCAAACCAATTCAATTCAACTCTAACTCACCCGTTGCTGATAATAAAACATGAAAGAGCAATAAATGGGGGAAACGGGGCTGTAATACATGAGACGACGGGTTGGGTCGTCACATCCTCCCCAACTTAAACAAACGCTCGTCCTCGAGCGGGTCGAGAAGCATACCTGAGGTCTCAAATAGGTGAGGATATCTGCTCCGCATCTCCTGCTCAGTCTCCCAAGTAGCTTCCTCTACGGGCCGACCTCTCCACTGCACCTTTACCGAAGCTATATCCTTTGATCTCAATCTCCGAACCTGACGACCCAAAATAGCCACTGGCTCCACATCATAAGTCAAGTCATTATCCAACTGAACCGTGCTGAAGTCTAACACATGGGACGGGTCCCCAACATACTTCCGGAGCATAGAAACATGAAATATCGGGTGAACTCCCGACAAGCTGGGTGGCAAAGCAAGCATGTAGGCCACCTCCCCAACTCTCCTAAGTATCTCAAAAGGACCAATGAACCGTGGACTCAACTTTCCTTTCTTTCCAAATCTCATAATGCCCTTCATAGGCGAAACCTTCAACAAGACCTTCTCGCCCACCATGTAGGATACGTCTCGAACCTTCCGGTCCGCATAACTCTTCTGACGTGACTGAGCTGTACGAAGTCTCTCCTGAATCACTTTCACCTTCTCTAAGGCATCCTGAACCAACTCTGTCCCCAATAGTCTAGCCTCGCCGGGCTCAAACCAACCAACCGGAGACCTACACCATCTCCCATATAAGGCCTCATACGGTGCCATCTGAATGCTGGACTGATAGCTGTTGTTGTACGCGAACTCTGCAAGTGGCAAGAACTCAGCCCAAGAACCTCCAAAATCAATAACACAGGCACGCAACATGTCCTCCAATATCTGAATGGTACGCTCGGACTGCCCGTCCGTCTGGGGATGAAATGTTGTGCTCAGCTCTACCTGTGTACCCAATTCTTGCTGAAAAGTCTTCCAGAAATGGGAAGTAAACTGAGTGCCCCTATCCGAGATTATAGAAACTGGGACCCCATGCAACCTAACAATCTCCCGGATGAAAATCTCTGCCAACCGCTCCGAAGAATAGGTAGTACACACCGGAATGAAGTGCGCGGACTTGGTCAGCCGATCCACAATCACCCAAATCGAATCAAACTTCTTCGAGGTACGAGGGAGACCACTCACAAAATCCATAGTAATCCTCTCCCACTTCCACTCGGGAATATCTATCCGCTGAAGTACACCTCCGGGTCTCTGATGCTCATATTTGACCTGTTGACAGTTGAGACACCGAGCTACATAACTCACTATATCTTTCTTCATTCTCCTCCACCAGTAGTGCTGCCTCAAATCCTGACACATCTTCGTGGCACCCGGATGAATGGAATACCGCGAGCTGTGGGCCTCCTCTAATATCAACTCCCGAAGCCCATCCACATTGGGCACGTAAATCCGGCCCTGCATCCTCATCACGCCATCATCATCAATAGTCACATCTCTGGCGTCATCGTGCTGAACCCTGTCCTTAAGGACAAGCAAATGTGGATCATCATACTGGTGCTCTCCGATGCGGTCATACAAGGAAGACCGAGAAACTACACAAGCCAACACCCGACTAGGCTCCGAAATATACCATCCGATTGGCCAAAGCCTGAACATCGACTGCAAAGGGCCTCTCCCCAACTGGAATGTACGCCAAGCTACCCATACTGACCGCTTTCCGGCTTAACGCATCGGCCACTACGTTGGCCTTCCCGGATGATACAAAATGGTAATATCATAGTCCTTGAGTAACTCAAGCCACCTCCGCTGCCTCAAATTAAGATCCTTCTGTTTGAACAAATGCTGAAGGCTGCGATGATCAGTATATACCTCACAAGATACGCCATATAAGTAGTGTCTCCAAATCTTCAACGCATGGACTATAGCAGCCAACTCCAAATCATGCACGGGGTAGTTCTGCTCATGAGGCTTCAACTGACGAGAAGCATATGCAATAACTCTACCCTCCTGCATAAACACACATCCTATCCCAACTCTCGAAGCATCACAATACACAGTGTAAGAACCTGAGGCTGATGGCAAAACTAACACAGGAACTGTGGTCAAAGCTGTCTTGAGCTTCTGAAAGCTCTCCTCGCACTCGTCTGACCATAAGAATGGTGCACCCTTCTGCGTCAACTTAGTCAAGGGCGAAGCAATAGAGGAAAAACCCTGGACGACCGGCGATAATAACCTGCCAAATCGAGGAAACTTCAAATCTCCGCGGCTAAGAACGGTCTGGGCCAACTCTGCACCGCCTCTACCTTCTTTGGATCAACTTGAATACCATCACTGGACACCACGTGTCCCAGAAAAGCTACAGACCCAAGCCAAAACTCACATTTGGAGAACTTTGCATAAAGCTTCTCCTCCCTCAACCTCTGTAGCACCATTCTCAAGTGTTGAGCATGCTCCTCCTGGCTACGCGAGTACACTAGGATATCATCAATAAGAACGATAACAAATGAATCCAAATACGGCTGAAATACGCTATTAATCAAGTGCATGAACGCGGCTGGGGCATTAGTCAGCCCAAAAGACATAACCAGGAATTCATAGTGCCTATATCTAGTCCTGAAGGCAGTCTATCCGAATCCCTGATCTTCAGCTGGTGATAGCCTGAACGGAGGTCAATCTTCGAGAATACCCTTGCCCCTTGGAGCTGGTCAAACAAATCATCAATACGAGGTAGTGGATACTTGTTCTTCACTGTCACCTTGTTCAACTGTCTGTAATCAATGCACATCCTCATTGTGCCATCTTTCTTCTTTACAAATAGCACCGGTGCACCCCACGGTGACACACTAGGACGAATAAACCCCTTATCTAGGAGTTCCTGAAGTTGATCCTTTAGTTCTTTCAACTCTGCTGGTGCCATGCAATACGGAGGAATAGAGATGGGCTTAGTGCCCGGTACCAGATCAATACCAAAATCGATGTCCCTGTCCGGTGGCATGCCCAGCAGGTCTGCTGGAAACACATCAGGGAAGTCCCTCACGACGGGGACAGAGTCAAGACTAGGAGTCTCAGCTCCAATATCTCTCACGAAAGCCAAATAAGATAGACAACCTTTCCCAACCATCCGCTGGGCCTTTAGAAAAGAAATCACCCTGCTGGGAACATAATCAGTCGTACCACGCCACTCAATCCTTGGAATACCCGGAATAGCCAACGTAACTGTCTTAGCATGACAGTCCAGAATGGCATGCTACGGAGATAACCAATCCATACCCAGAATAACATCAATATCCACCATGCTTAACAGCAATAAGTCAACTCGGGTCTCCAGACCCCCAATGGTCACTAAACATGATCGGTATACATGATCTACAATGATAGTATCACCCACCGGGGTAGATACGTGAACAGGCAAGGCAAGACAACCTCGGGTAGTACCCAGGTGATGAGTAAAATATGAAGATACATAGGAATAGGTAGATCCGGGATCAAATAAGACAGAGGCATCTCTGTGGCAGACTGAGATAATACCTGTGATAACAGCATCTGAGGCAATGGCGTCCTTCATGTCTGGAAGAGCATAGAATCGAGCTTGACCACCACCAGTCCGGCCTCCACCCCTGGGGCGGCCCCTGGCTACCTGACCTCCACCCCTAGCTGACTGAGCGAGTGCTGATGAAACAGGAGCAGAAGATGAGGGCTGATCCCTCTGTTGAGACTGACTACCACGACGCCGAGGACACTGTCTCCTCATATGACCGAACTCACCGCACTCGTAGCAACTACCCGGCGCTGGAGAAGGGGACTGATGGAAACCCCTCGCTACTGAAGAACCCTGGGCTGAAGAGGCAGGTGTAGAGCTCTGAGCTGGAAGGGCACTAAGTGAAGTCTGGCCCTGCTGAAATCCCTGATGACCACGGCCTGAAGAGGCCCCACTGTACTCTGGACGACCTGACTAAGGAGCCTGAAGGAACGGCCTCTGCCACGCTGGAACTGGCCCCTAGACGGAGCACCACTGAAACTACCTGAACCTCGAGGCCTCTTTGCCTCCCTCTCCTCATGCTCCCGACGGCGAACCGTCTCAATCTCTCGAGCCATGTCAACTACCTCCTCAAACGAGGCACCATAACCCTCTCTCTGGTCATCAAAATGCGGAGTGAATAGTTGAGGCCATCCACGAACCTCCTAATCCTTTCCCGATCTGTCGGGATCATCCAAGTAGCATGCCGAGCTAGCTGCGTGAATCTCAACTCGTACTGGGTCATAGACATGTCCCCCTGAACCAACCACTCGAACTGACGATGTAGCTCCTCCCTGTAAGACTGCGGTACGTACTTCTCCAGAAAGACAGTGGAGAACTGCTGCCATGTAAGGGGCGCTGCACCAACCGGCCTACGCCTCTCGAAGTCCTCCCACCAGGTGAATGCAGGCCCTGAGAACTGGAAGGTAGTAAAAGCCACACCACTCGACTCTAAGATCCCTGCAGTGCGAAGCATACGCTGACACTTATCCAGAAAAATGTGGGCATCCTCGCCCTCAGCACCGCTGAACCTCGGTGGCTGAAGCCTGCCGAATCTCTCAAGGCGACGCTGCTCATCGTCCGGCATAGCTGGAGCCTCATAGGCTGCAACTGGTGCAACTGGAGCAACTGGAGCAACTGGCGGAGCTATGGGTGCTTCCGGTGTTTGAAGTCCCTGGGCAGCTTGCTCAGGTGTGTGAGCAACTGGGGTCTGATGTCCTCTCCCGGTCTGGGAAGCAGCTGTTGCGGTAGAAGCTGAGACTGCCTGAGCCAGGCCAGTGCAAACTGATAGTATCTGTGCCAAGGTCTCCTAGAGACCAGGAATAGCAATAGGCA
>NW_017692894.1:0-5135 GCF_001879085.1 Nicotiana attenuata | reverse complement strand
ACATAAATTGCTTGCAAAATTGCCTTGCTATTTTGCTCTCAATTTACGTCTAACTTCTGCTTATATGCATTACCCGTAAAAGAGAACAACACTAATATTTAAGGAGTTAGCAATTAGAGATTGACTAGGATACCGATGCTACTCTTCCATGGTGGAAGAGTTCTAGTTGATCTCACACTCTAACACTATCTTCTTCCTAAACTGTGTTCTCTTCGTGTAGGAGTCTTTCTCTCCTTATCCAATATGCAACCTTTTCGACCAGATCAGGAGATATTACTTCTGATAAGTTAGATTTATGTCCTTCACGTGCATCTCACATGTTTGGGTTGATCATGACTGTGCTTCACAAGATGGACCTGATCCATGTCTGAGTTCTTTTGTCAGTCTTCAAAACTTCACATTTACTTGGGCTAACAAATTCCCCCTTTTTGATGATGACAAACTCTGCACTTTTTACTCACTTAGACTGTGCTTTTTACTCACTTAGACCCTGTAAGAACTCAGCTTAACCATCAATACAAAGTTTAGAAAATTCATTTATCATCAAGGACCAGGTTAATTAGGTTATAAATATCACTTGTTCAGAATATGTAAAGCACAATATCTCTTTCCTCTTTTGGCATCATCGAAAAGTTGCATACATAAAGTGTGAGTCCCAGATTTTAATAAGTACTCATGGCCACTGGGGCAACTGCAAGTGCAATCATGTATTAATCATCAGTAATCAAGCAAACATATTTAAACTATCAAGGAAACATTAACATTCAACAAGAGCAAAAATAGTAGATATCATTGATAGAAAATATGTTGCTACAATAATCCACAACCAGAAAGTAAAAAATATTCAAAACATGAGCAAAAGAAAGAAAAATCCCTAATCCGGGTCACTGAAGGTACTAGACAGGTTCAGGAGATAAAGGCTAGAATTCCTAAGGCTTGGGGGAGCTAGAGGGTTGGTTTTGGGCTTGGAGAAGATTCAGCATATTGTGAAGAATTCCATCATTCTTCTCCTTTTCCTTGGTAAGCTCAGTTTTGAGAGCATCCCTCTCAGATTCCACCTCTGCCCCACGAGCCTTTAGCCTAGCTATCTCAGTATCCTTGGCTTTACTTTCCTGAACAAGAGCCCTGACTATACTATTGATAGGTGTCTTCTTGGATGAACCAGGTTCATTTAGGATGGCATTGACTAAATAGTCACAAGCAAGCAGAGTATTAATACCAAAGTAATCCTTGCTTGTGGCCATTTCCCATTTCTTTAGAGGCACATTGCACCTATCCAGAACCGTAGTCAGAATAAAGCCACAGGGGGTAGCATGAGCCTTGGAGCCATTGATAACCCTGTCCAGTAGCTTGATGATGAATGCAGGCCGGTTAATTTGCCTTCCACTTTCAAGGCACTCCATCAGAACTAAGTCCATATAATTTGCAATAAGCCTTCTCTCCTTCCTGGGCAGTAGGCACTTGTTGACAAACTCAAAAATGACTTTGTGATGTGGCTTCATTTCACTATTGTGCACAAACTTGGCCCTGTTCACTTCTTCAACATCACAGAATTTCCTAGTGATTGTAAGGGCAGACGGAAGGGAATCCAGACTTGGCCATCTCTGTCTGGTGTAATCATCATATCCCTCAGCAGGGATGTCTAGAATCTCTCCCAGCTTCTCTGCATCAAATGTCACTTGAAATCCTTTGACTTTGCTTGTAACTCTGCCATCTTTGACTTCAGCATTTGCCATGAATTCAATAATTTCATTTTTGGCCAATCTCCCATCCATCTGAAGGACCATGTCCTTCCAGCCCTGAGCAGCTAAGGTGTCAACAAAACGAACCATTCCTGATTCCACCAAATCTTTCAGCAATCTTCCCTTCAAAATATTCCTTTTGCCAAATTTGGCCAGCTTGTCTTGTCCACCATCAGACTCATTTTCTTCTTCACCACTCCATTCCTCATCTTCAGAAATTCTAACTTGTTTACTTTTTACTGCAGACCTTGTCCTCTTGGCGAATGAAGGTTCAGCAGCCTCAGATACAGATGAAGACTTCTTGGAAGAAGTCTTGGTATTTTCGGGCTTGGGGGTCTGAACCTCCATTGTTGCATGGTCCTCCTGATGGACCTGTTCCATCTCCTCAATATCAACTACTTCAGAGGACTCTGAAACCTTACATTTTTCGTTATCCATCCTTTTCTTCTTACTTTCAACCAAAGCCTGTTGTAGGTCTCTTTCACTCTATTTCACCCTGCTTCTTGTTGCTCTTCCCTTTGGCAAGGTAGTTTTAGTAGTTGTTGGGGAGGAAGCCTTTCTTTTCTTGGAAGGTTTAGCAGCACTGGGGGGTTTGGTATGGAAGTTCTTCTTTTCTTTGGATCGTAACTTGCACCTACCTTTTTCAGAAGGTCTGCTAGGGTGATAACTAGGGATTATGATGTATTTTACACTCCTTCTTACTTGAGTTTTGATTAGAAAGGTGTACAAAATAGTCCAAAAGGCTCACATGTTGTACTTAATTGCAGGGTTTGATCAACAAGGTGACAATTCGTCAAAACCAGCTCAAAAAGGAGTGAAACATGCACAAGTACCAAGAACAAGTCCAAGCTCAGTACAACAGGACCAATGCGGCCGCACTCCATTCAGTGTGGTCCACAAAGAAGAGGTTCAGAGATTGCTCATTTCAGGCATCCAAGCAATGCGGTCGCACTCCATTCTGTGCGGTCTGCAAAGAGGAGGTTCAGAGAGTGCTCATTTCAGGCAGCCAAGCAATGCGGCCGCAAAACATTTCTTGCGAACCGCATTGACTTCATTGTGGCCGCAGTCAATTTTTGCGGTCCGCAAAGCTCAAGTTCAGAGAGTTTCCAAGTTGAAGGAACATTGCCAATGCGGTCCGCATTCCATTTTGTGCGGACCGCAACAGGAGCCACCGCAGCCGCGGTGTATTTTGTACGGCCCATGGTGGCTAAGTTCAGAGAGCAGAAATTTTAACCAAGAGCCTTAGCGCGGACGCACTCGATTTTGTGCGGTCCGCACTAGCCCCGCAGGGGTATTTTTGTCCAGAATTTTTGGCCTAGTATAAATAGTTTCTTTTCCCATTTTTAGGTCATCAGTTATAGTTTTAAGCTGAGCTGCGCTCGTGAACAGTCTTCTTTTACCATTTTGAGTAATTTTACAATAGTTTTATCATTGAATCTTCAAATTTTAGTTAGTAATTAAATATTATGGGTTTTTCTTCATCTATTTCTTTGTTTTCCTCTATTATCATGAGTAGCTAGACCCATTAGCTAGGGTTGTGGCTCAACCCTAGTGTGGGTAATTGATGGGTCTTGTGTTTTAAGGCTTGAATGTCTATGGGTGTTTGATATTTGGACTAATTTATGGTTTTAGTTTTGAATTAGTGGTTTCAAACACTAGTTCATGCCTAGTTGACTTGGGCTCTTCTTGAGAAAGAGAGCCAAAGTCTATAAAAATTAGTCCAACAAGGAATTGGGGCGTACTCAAGAGATTGATAGCCCCAATTAAAGGGTTAAACCTAGAGATGGTAATACCCGACTTGAACCTCAATTGCTTGCACAAATGATCATAACCAATTGATCTTGAGAAAGTCAATTAGGGAAAAATCACTCAAACTACCGAGAGGTATAGAGTGAGTAGAAACGTGCAATGGTTATATCGTAATCCCCAAATATGACAACCTAGCCTTAGACACGAGAACCCGTCAAGTATCCACCTAGGAGAAAGTCACTCCCCTAGTGCCTTTTAACTAATTAGACAACCTTCAATAGTCTACTCTTAGCTTAACTTAACTTAATTTAACATCTTAGTAGTATAAATTTAGAAGTAATATCGAAACCAAATATGTTTAGAAGTGCAATTAGGAAAAATTACGCAACTCCAATTTAGATAGAAACTCAATTCCCATCTCTAGCTCCCTGTGGAAATCGATCCCAACCTTCTCAGGTAAAAGCTGCTTCGACCACTCTTGCTACTATATAGTAGTACAGGGTTGGCCTTGACCACTTTTTGGCGCCATTGCCGGGGAGCTAACGGTCTTGGCTATCTATCTAAATAGTTTTGTGTATTGTTCTTCTTTCCTTCTGCGTTACTAATTTGTGTGTGTCACTACTTCAGGTACAAAATGGCAGCAAACAATAATGACCCTCTTGGAAATGTGATTGCGGGGGAGGAGGTAGATGATGTCGGAGATGATGAGGTGCCTCTTTTACCTCACGGACAGCGTAGAGGCCGCCAGGCCAATGCAAATGAAAATATTCCAGACCCTCCTCTGCCACCTCCAAGAGTGGCTCCTCGAGTACTTCCCAACCAAGGTTATGCTAGTGCAATTGTCCCGCCTCGGATCTGGGCGGACAATTTATTTACTAATGTGATGCTGACATTGTTGGAGCAGCGAGGGTATTTCACAAGTGCTCCCACTCAGAAAGCTTACAAATATCTCAAGGGGTTCGTGGATACCTGTTGGGGGACCAAGCAAACCAATGTGTCTGAGGATGCACTTCAGTTGAGACTCTTCCCATTTTCACTTAGAGGGAAGGCATTGGATTGGCTTGAGCGACTTCCCAACCATTCCATCACTACTTGGGATGAGTTGGTGAATAAGTTCATTGCCAAGTTTTTCTCACTGGGGCACATGGCAGCATTGAGGGATGAGATCTTAGCTTTCAAGCAAGAGCCCACCGAACCATTACACGAGATTTGGGAGAGATATAGAACCATGGTGAATGAATGCCCCAACAATGATATGACTGAGGCAATGATACAACAGACCTTCTACCGGGGCATCAACACAACGAATCAATGCATAGTGAACCAACTTGCTGGGGGTAATTTCATGAAGCTGCCTTATGATGAAGCTTGTGCCATTCTTGACGAGATGGCTGACACGTCCTCCGCTTGGTAAAGTAGAGCCAATGTGCCACAGGGTGACCCCACGGTCACTCACTTGCACAAAGAACTACATGACCATGGGCAGGCTATATCAGAACTGACAACAACAATGAACCAACTAGCAAAGGCATAGTTGCAAAAAGTTCAAAATCCTCGCCAAGTGAATGCCATGGAGGGTGTAACATGCTAGTGAACAATAGAAGACAAAGAGGTCAACAGAACCAAGGGAGTTCGGATCAATTT
>NW_017692893.1:0-5136 GCF_001879085.1 Nicotiana attenuata | reverse complement strand
CGGCATTGAGTTAGACCCGTCTAAGATCAAAGCCATTCAGGAGCTACTGCCGCCAAGGAGCAAGAAAGATGTGATGAGTTTGCTTGGCAGGTTGAATTATATCAGCAGGTTCATTGCCCAGCTTACAACCACTTGCGAGCCCATCTTCAAGCTGGTAAAGAAAGACGCTGCGGTCAGATGGACGGATGAATGTCAAGCAGCATTTGACAAGATTAAGAAGTATTTGGCTAGTCCACCTGTGTTGGTCCCGCCGGAGCCGGGAAGGCCCTTGATCCTTTATCTGACCGTGTTGGATAATTCTTTTGGTTGTGTACTGGGGCAGCATGACATCACAGGAAGGAAAGAGCAGGCAATTTACTACCTCAGCAAGAAGTTCACATCATATGAGGTAAAGTACACTCAACTTGAGAGGATGTGTTGTGCCTTAACCTGGGTGGCGCAGAAGTTGAAACATTACTTGTCAGCATATACCACCTATCTCATCTCTCGGTTGGACCCGTTGAAGTACATTTTTCAGAAGCCCATGCCCACAGGGAGGCTGGCAAAATGGCAAATCTTGCTTACGGAGTTCGATATTGTCTACGTGACTCAGACTGCAATGAAAGCACAAGCGCTGGCTGATCATCTAGCTGAGAATCCAGTTGATGATGGATATGAACCTTTAAAAACATACTTTCCCGACGAGGAGATAATGCATGTTGAAGACTTAGAACAAGTCGAGAAGCCTGGATGGAAATTGTTCTTTGATGGAGCTGCCAACGCCAAGGGTGTCGGGATAGGAGCGGTACTGATTTCTAAGACGGGGCAACACTACCCTGTCACTGCTCAACGTCGTTTCTATTGCACCAATAACATGGCTGAATACGAGGCATGTATCTTGGGTTTGAGATTAGCTATAGACATGGGTGTCCAGGAAATCTTGGTCATGGGTGACTCGGATCTTCTGGTACACCAAATTCAGGGTGAATGGGAGACACGAGATTTGAAGCTCATACCGTATCGGCAGTGTTTGGATGAACTTTGTCAACGGTTCCAATCAACAGATTTCAAGCACATTCCAAGGATTCACAATGAGGTTGCCGACGCTTTGGCCACTTTGGCGTCAATGTTGCATCATCCGGACAAGGCTTATGTGGATCCGTTACAGATTCAGGTCCGAGATCAGCATGCTTATTGTAATATGGTGGAAGAAGAGCTTGATGGTGAGCCGTGGTTCCATGATATCAAAGAATATCTCCGGATGGGAGTATACCCTGCACAAGCTACAGGGTATCAAAAGAGAGCAACTCGACGATTGGCAAGCGGATTTTTCTTAAGTGGAGGAGTGTTGTACAAGAGAACTCCAGATCTCGGGTTGTTGAGATGCATGGATGCTAAACAGGATACAGTTATCATGGCTGAGGTACATGCAGGAGTTTGCGAACCTCATATGAGCGGATATGTACTGGCGAAGAAGATTCTCCGAGCAGGTTATTATTGGTTTACTATGGAACGGGATTGCATCAATTTCGTGCGCAAGTGTCATCAATGTCAGGTACATGGAGATTTGATTCATTCTCCACCATCTGAATTGCATACAATGTCAGCACCATGGTCGTTCGTTGCTTGGGGAATAGATGTCATTGGACCGATCGAGCCTGCGGCGTCAAATGGGCACAGGTTCATTCTAGTAGCTATTGATTATTTCACTAAGTGGGTTGAAGTAAAAACCTTCAAATCTGTGACCAAGAAGGCGGTGGTTGATTTCGTGCATTCGAACATCATATGTCGGTTTGGTATACCGAAGGTAATCATCACAGACAATGGTGCCAATCTCAACAGTCATTTGATGGCCGAGACATGCTAGCAGTTTAAGATCACGCACCGCAATTCCAACCCATATCGTCCTAAGGCAAATGGGGCAGTCGGAGCAGCTAACAAGAACATCAAGAAAATACTTCGAAAATGGTAGAAGGGTCAAGGCAATGGCATGAAAAGCTACCTTTTGCCTTGTTAGGCTATCGCACTACTGTCCACACTCCAGTAGGGGCGACTCCCTATTCACTGGTGTATGGAACTGAAGCACTAATACCCGCAGAGGTTGAAATCCCGTCCCTCTGGATCATCGCCGAGGCGGAGATTGATGATGTTGAATGGGTTAAAGCCCGCTTGGAACAACTAAGTTTGATTGATGAGAAGAGATTGGCAGCAGTGTGTCACGGTCAGTTGTACCAGCAGAGAATGGCAAGAGCATATAACAAGAAAGTGCGTCCGCGGAAGTTTGAAGTAGGACAGTTGGTGTTGAGACGTATCCTACCTCATTGGGCTGAGGCAAAAGGAATGTTCGCCCCAAACTGGCAGGGGCCATTTGTTGTAACCAGAGTGTTGTCCAATGGCGCTTTATATTTGACAGATGTGGAAGGAAAATGTGTAGAAATGGCTATCAACTCTGACGCAGTCAAGCGATACTATGTATGATTTCTTGGTTTAATTGTACTTTATTGTATTTGGCATATTTTTGAGATTGAAATGACGAAGGCATTTTGTTCTGATATCCAAACACTTTATCCTTTGTTACCCCTCTTGAGCCTCATTTACTTTTTATCGTACCCCTCTTTCGGAATCAATAACAACTCGGAAGTTCGAGCAAGGCAAAACAGTGAAGAAATAAGAAACCGCAAGCCAACGACAAAAAAAGAAGAAAAAAAAAGAGAGAAAAAGAAGAAAAGAAAATGAAGAAAAGCAAAAAGAAATGAAAAGAAGAATGAAAAGGAAAAAGGAAAGAAAAATGAAGAAGAAGAAAAGAAGGTGGAAGAAAAGGAAAGATTGCAACAACAAAGTAACTTCTATGACCTGAACTACGTTTGACTTGATCCCGAAAGGGTACGCAGGCAGCCTCTCCTTGGGGTTCAGTCACATCAAAACAAAATCCCAAAAGTCCTCACAAAAGGAACTGGGGCAGCGGTTATGGTTGTGCAAGAAAGTTGATTCCGAAAGTTGTAGTTGCGAACCCATATTGAATTGTTTTAGAACCTTTTATACCCTTTCTTTCTAACCCTATCCAAAATCCTGCATTACGGTCCAAAGAAAGACCTTTCGATCAATCTTCAGGAAGTGCCAATACGAGCAAGTCGAGGTGATTCACATCAGGGGCAGCACTCCAGTGCAAGGAAAATAAAAAATGAGAGAGTCTTATTGGTGAAAACCCTCACGGGCACCGTAAGGCGAAGTGAGTTGAGAGAAATCAAAATGAGAGAGTCTTAACGGTGAAAACCCTCGCGGGCACCGTAAGGCGAAGTGAGTTGAGAGAAATCAAAATGAGAGAGTCTTATTGGTGATAACCCTCACGGGCACCGTAAGGCGAAGGTGAGTTTTCAGGCAAAAGAGACATGTCCGTGGTCAAAGATGCTCAAGACATTGCAAGACGAGCAAGGTTTGGGTTTGGGTAAAAAACAATAGGTTGTGAAAGTCCGAAACAGCAAATGTGGCAATCGAAAGTTTATTGGTTAGACAAACTGGGCAGATTAATCCGAAATGCATGGTATGCTCAATGGTACCAGCTGTTCCACTCAGTTAAGTCTTATTCTCATTCTTTCTTCATTACAAATCATCCATTCTCAGATTCTCTTTATCTTTAACCCTTGAGGTCATTGCATTTCATTCTTCTGAGGTCTATCTCTAGGATGTTTCAGTATCAGTTTTGTTCGAAACAAAGGAGGGAATATCAAAGCTAACTACCAGCTTCCTAGTTGCACAGATAGGGCCAGAGTATATCAAAGATAGCCAAAAGCAAAGGAAGTCATAAAGGACCACTGGAAGTTTCATTGTTGGATTAGTTGGATAATTGCGGGGAAGAAGTGAAATACCAAAACAGGGGTCGGAAACACAAAAACAACAATATGGGATAGAACACTTGGGTCATCAGAGTCAAAGGGTTGAAATTCGGTCAAGAATTCAAGGGGATTCAAAGCAAGGCCAGGAAAGCGGGACGGAATGAAGCCAGCAGCAGGGATGTACCTAGCAAGAATGCCAGCGAGTAGCCACCATTTTTTAAAAGATTGACAAGATTTTTCTTTGATTGAAACAGGGGCAGAAATTTCGTTCATCTCGGAGAAACTCTCCTTAAGGGAAGGCAGCACCCAAGCAGGAATTACTAGAAACTCTCAGGACCCTCCTGGAAAATGGGACTTAGTTTAAATTTCCAAACAAGCATGAGTAGCATAATGTATCCTAAAGAACATAGGTTTTAATTAGTGGTGACCAGGACCCTCCTGGATAATGGGATGCAGTTTTAAGATCTCCTTAGGTAACAAAATACTGTTGTAGGATAGTATAATTTAGCCGCAGAATGGGCACACCTAGGATAATACTTGAATTTTGATTTTCAGGACCCTCATGGATAATGGGACGTAGTTTTAAGATCTCCTTAGGTAACCAAATACAGTGGAAGTCGTACCTTCAGTGATATAGCTTAGGTTAATACCGTCTTTTAACTAGAAGTTGTCAGGACCCTCCTGGATAATGGGGAGTAGTTTAAGACCTTTTAGACGACAAATGTAGTGGGGGTAATACCTCTAGAGGATACAACTCAGGTTCATAATTATTAGAAGTTGTCAGGACCTCCCTGGATAATAGGACTTAGCTTTCAAACTCTTATAATAGTTGGTAGAATAATTCAGTTTAACACTTACCCGTGTACTCAGTTACCAAACTGGGGCAGAAAATTTTCTTTGTTTTGTCTATTCTTGTTATAGTCAGGAGCCCACCTGGAGAACAAGGGAATACTTTTCAAGTTCAGCAATCAGGAGCCCACCTGGAGAACAAGGGAATACTTTTCAAGCTTCAGCAATCAGGCGCCCACCTGGAGAACAAGGGAAGTACAATTCAAATTTTAGCTTTTAATTTTTAATATTTGATAACATGCTATACCCAGTCACCAAACTGGGGTAGAAAATTTTCTTTGTTGCAGTCAGGAGCCCACCTGGAGAACAAGGGAATACTTTTCAAGTTTCAGAAGTCAGGAGCCCGCCTGGAGAACAGAGGCATACATTTCAAGTTTCAGCAGTCAGGAGCCCGCCTGGAGAACAGAGGCATACGTTTTAAGTTTCAGCAGTCAGGAGCCCGCCTGGAGAACAGAGGCATACATTGCAAGTTTCA
>NW_017692892.1:0-5138 GCF_001879085.1 Nicotiana attenuata | reverse complement strand
ACTTGCCAATTTATTTCTCTACTAATATATAATAAAGTTACTGACAAATTTAATAACGCTACTAATATATCTTGAAAATTAACGTTAAGAAAAAATTAAATATACGAATATATTATAAAAATAATAAACAAAATAATATTAAGTTATTTTATTTATAAATAAAATACATAGGTAAAAATATATTATATAGTATATAATATAGAAGGTATTACATAAATATGACGGTTTATATAATATCAACGGCATAATAGACTTTTCAAGTAAAAATGTGACTTTTGTGATAACTAAAGCAAAGTAAAATAATTTGTGTGTAACAAAAGAAAGAAAAGTGACTTTTGGGTAATGAACACAAAGTTAAATAATTTTTACATAACAAAAAAAAAGTGATTTTGGGTAACAAACCCAAAGTTCAATGACCATGGATAAAATTAACTCCAGACAAAACTGGTTACATCAATTCAAAGTTCAGGTTATCAGTACATACATATATGATGTTTAAGTTCTATGCATTAATGGCGTTAGAAATATTTATTTATAAAATAATACAGAAAAATCTTTGTAATAAATATTAATCGTGACGTGCCTGAGATGCAGGGAGTGAGGATAGTGATCACGCCCAACTATGCCTTATAACAAAGGACTAAGCGGTCGTTGTAAATATAAATCGATTTACAAGTCCGGAGTCAAATTCCACAGAGAAATAAGGCTTAGCTACAACTGTTCAATATTGCTAAGAAGACAAGCTTGAACAATTCTTATGTTATAAATATTAAGATTCTTGTATCTAATTAACTAACAAATTAAATTAGTAGATTAACAACTAGGGATACTAAGGGTTGGAGACAAGATTAAGGAGGTCTAGAGTTATGATTTCCCCAATTGTCGGAATCATTTCTGCTACGTTTCCTATAAATTCGCTTAAGTATTCTCTACCGATCATGAGCGCTCTAACTGTCGTAACTCTCTCCCGAGTAATTACCACAATTTACTAGACATATTCTCCCGAATTATGCTAGCTGGCATTAAGTACGGCTCACTCGGATCGCACCCAAGGTTTTGTTATCTCTAATCCCACCTTTAAACCCTCCGTATTGATCCCTCATATACGTTAGGAGTGATGTTGTTCAACAACTACCTAAATATGCACTCTCTCCCGAGTAATACACACTAAATAGGCACAGTTAATTGAGAGCTCTTCAACCAACCACAATAATAATGTAGTTGAACAAATAGAGAAAATGCTACAGCAAATCTATATACGTAACAGGAAAATCATCCTCCAAAAGGTTCCATCAAAACCCTAGATAACAAATTAGTTATTCCTAATAGTATGAAAAACTACAATACTAGAATTCATAATCAATAATGAAAATAGGAAGAAGGAAGGAAAAACTCGTAGAAGAATTCTCCGCCTTGCTCCTAGTGTGTTCTTGCCTCCTTAGGTCGAATCTCCGGTCTCCACGACGGCTCTGTGCTCTCCCTAGGTCTAAATTATGTCAAAAGTATGTCCTCCTCCTCTCAAAATAGCGTTTTTACATGTATTTATACCAAGTAGGCTCGGGCCCAGACGAAATACCTTTTCCTGTGCGAAATAGGACTCTGGCTCTGTAAAATTTTCACAGGCGCGGCGCACTGTGCGGCGCGGCAGTGGGGAAGTTCAGAGAGCTGTTTTCTGACAGACTGTTGGAATATTGCACAGATGCGGCGCACGCTGCAGCGCACTGTGTGGCGCAGTAGTAGGAATTCGCAAAAATACAAAACATGAAAGTTGTAGCCCTTTCAAATAGCTTTCCAACGATATATTGTAGAGCCCAAGCGGAGTTTTGGGCGAAAAGTTATGTGCATTTTACTAAACAATGCTCCGTATGCCCGCTCGATTCCTCGTTTCGTTCTTAACTATCATCCGTTGATCCCCGAACATGATCCCGGCTTCATTCCTTGGGCTTTTACTCAGATTTCAAAGCTCCAAATCACTCGAATTCCTTCCATAATATCTACATAGCTCGAACTCACTCCTACAAGGCATAAAATACATAATTAGTGCAAAACACTAGCGATTAAAGCTCAAACTTAATTAAAGTACCGTACACTAGAGTGTAATAAGCGACTAAATTAAATGCAAAATTATAGCCTATCATCAGACAGCCTCCCCAATAACCATGGAAGTACCGAGCATTGTGGCAAAGAGCATAAAGAACTTGCAGATGTACTGTTTTCTAACATCAACTTCAGTTTTGAGCGGTGTCATTATTTAAGAAAATGAATAAATTAAAAAATACAGTTATCAAATTAAAAAAAAAACAATATTCAAACTATTAATACAATCTTCCTCGATGAGTATTTATTTTTTAAGCTGAATTCGTCATTTTTTATTTCTATTTAGTATCCTCATTATAAATTATTTCCAAATACCTCTTTTTTTTCTATAAAAGCATCAAATAATTACTCAAAACCTTATCATTCACATGATTTTGCAAATTATTCTTAAACAACCTCTACACACAAAAAAAACGTGACAACTAACATTGGACTAGCATCCTAGAAGTTAATATAAGAGTAACCACCAAAGGATGTGGTGCAGTGGATGGGACTGCTCCTCCCTTAACTAGAGGTCTCGAGTTCGAGCCCTGGGTATGGAAAAATCCTTGGTAGGGAGCGCTTCCCCCCGAATGGGGCCCTGCGCGGCGCGAATCCGAATATAGTCGGGCTCCAATACGGATACCGGACACCGGGTGGGAAACCAAAAAAAAAAAATATAAGAGTAATCTTTTAATGGATAGGGCACAAAATTCTTAAAATAGAAAAAGTATGGTGCTGGTGGGGTTTGTACCCACAACCTAAGAGAAGCAAAACATTCACCTAACCACGTGAGCTGACGCAGTAATCAATTCAAGCAGTATCATTGTTTTTATTTATTATCTACATATGTTATTTTTGCATATTCGCAAACTTTTTCGACGAAGCGGTGTCGGATGACACCGCTTAAGCCAAGGTGCATCCGCCCCTGTATCTGGCAACTCAAGTTTGAAATTAAAGTCGACACATTTCTGTCTTCTGCCTCTTGACTTGGAACTAATCCCACCTTAGCATATCGACATATTAAAGAATATATTGCAAATGTTCCTCCTGTCCAGTATTCAATTAAATCATGCGTTAATTATGTCTAACTAGCTTCTTATTTCTACTCACAAAATAGTGTTCGAAAGAAATTTTTACATTCCAACATAATTTAACCGGTTATGCCCATGTTGGTACAATTGTATCATGGTTAAAATAAAACAAAAAGTATCTATATATTGTCATAAAAAGTATCAAAACATAAAGTGACAAATTAAAATTCAGATGAAAGCTATTACTAATTCTAGTTTGCTTCGTTTTCTACTCCTAAGAACTCAAGATACCGTCTCCTCCTTTTGGCTTTTACTATTGGCACTATACAATCTTGATGATACGATTTCGGCTGTGTTTCCAACAAACCCATATCTCTATTCCATCACAGAGAACCCAAAATAAAGAACAATTCCAGCAAATGCATTTTTTAATTTGATTTCTGTATGTAACAATATAAAGAACTTTAAATTATCAGTTAGTCAAAAATTAATTACAGGTAACTTTTAATGGTAAGTATAGGTTTTGTTTGCTCAAAAATTATTACATATCTTTTGAGTGTAAAATAATACAAATAATCACGGGAAAATCATAGCAAATCGTAATAATCCGTTGGACCAAATGAAAGAAACGAGAATAAGTACTCATAATTAGGGGGAGAAACATTCGAAACCTTTATTGATAATATTTGTTTGGTCTGCCTCTCCATGAAGAGGTTCAGAGCCTTACAATGGAGTTTTCTCTTCCCATAAGATGGGTATATTTTTCCCTTCTCTCTCCTGTCTATAGTGGTGAAGAAGCAGCCTCCTTTTCTAGGGCTTCTACTCTTAGTATTTATAGTTGTGGGCTTCGTGAGCTGGCAATAAGTGGCCGTGACCACGTTGGGATCTCGCCTTTATGGTGGCGGACAGGCTATGGCCTTGTTGATCGAGCCGGATGCGGGTTGAACATCGTCAATTCTGAGTGGTCGTACCACTAATTAATCATGAATTAGCTTGAAACGGGATTAACCTCGTTAATTATCGTGGGGTCGGATTCTGACCCATACAGTTAGTCCCTCCGCTTATTGAGGTCGGGCCTTGGCCGAGCTCGATAAGTGGATTCCATTGGCTGTATTTCGAGAAACACGGATGGGGATGGCGATTGTTGCTTCGGTCGAGGCCGAATTCTTTTTGGCGATGGCCCTTAGCCATGTAGAGTATTAGTATCCTGTTATTGGGCTGTCAAGTCATTGTTCGATCGAGGTCGAACTCTCCTTTTGGACGAAGGCACTTGACCTTTTAGCTTACTTCGAGTGAGGTTAAGCTGCATTGTGCTCTGATTCTTACGTTTGCTTTGGAAATATACCCGTCGGCCATGGCGGACGGGTCGTATGTTGCGCGGCCGAGGAGAATGAGGGCACGCTAGATACATGCTCGGCGGTGTCAAAAAGAAAAAAAATTTAAGGCGCAAGGAGCACTTCTTCGGCATTAATAGGTCGTTATGACCATTTCGAGGGCGGGACGCCGACGGGTGATTTGCAAGGCCGCTTTACGGAGCCTGTCATAATGACGCACATTCCTATGGAATTGAACCGGCGTGCGGTTGGTCACGTAGTTAATGGTGGCAGTTGGGATGCATGAGGGCCACTTGTATTGCCTATAAATAAAGGCTGAGGAATTCGTTTTCCATACTCTTATTGCTTGTCTGAGAGAAATTCTGAAGAAGATTCTCTTATTGCTGTTTCACCTTCGTCTTTGTCCCCCGAACTTCGTTTCTTTCTCGTTATTGTATCAACAATGGCAGGCATTTCTTCCCAAAACGTTCTTCCGACGGACCTTCCGGTTAATTCACCGGTGACCGAGGGGCCAATTCCGGCGATGGGGGGTGCAGAACCGGTGGAGACTGGCGAGGCTCCGTCGGTCGACGAGATAGTATCTCTGCCCGGAGCTCCGATGACTGATTTCACCGCCGACGGTGGGGAGGATCAGGTGGATGAAGCCCCATTAATGGGGGAGATTGGGATGTCTCGACTGCGGGGACAGGGGGTC
>NW_017692891.1:0-5139 GCF_001879085.1 Nicotiana attenuata | reverse complement strand
TTAGGGTTTCTTGAAAAGTGTGTCTTCAAATAGTTTTCTGATCTTTCCTGTTCTTTCTTTATGTGTGTTTATGCCCGTATGTTTTCTTCTTATTATGCATGAGTTTGCTCTCTTGTTTCTTCCTTTTTATTATTATGCAAAACTCTTCTATTTTTTCTGCTGTTATCCTTATGCTCGCATGTTAATTTGTGTTGTTTTCCTCACTCTTTGCTATATATGTTTATGTTTGAATCCTGGATTTTGGTCGCTTTACTGAGTTTTTTTGTATATTTTTCCCTACTGTTGTTTAAAAACTCGCATCATCTCTTTCTTCTGAGCTTGTTTGTGTATGTTTGCCTCTTATAAGTCTTTTAAAGAGATTTCTAAGTCTCTTTCAAAGACATTATTTTCTCACCTCTGATTCTATTCGAAACCCTAGGTTTTGGGGTTTCTTTGACAAGTGGTACTAGGGTTCCGCTTTGGGACCCTAGGCTTTCAGACTCACTATGAGTGTGCAATTAAGCTTGAATCTCTTTGCTTGTGACTCTGAGACCTTCAGTATTAAACTCGTTTTCTAAATAACCTAACGACTCTTTTCGTTTGATCTGTGTGCTTATATATATGAGAAATTTCTCTTTCAAAGGGTTTTTTTATCAACTAAGTGATTGATTCTGAAATCCCTTTAATAAGGCTAATGATTTGCCACTGATTTTCCTTCGATTGAACCTCCTTTACCTTTCTTGACTTGGTTCATTCAATTGAACTTGCAATTTTTGTTTTCTTGGATGTTTAATTGATTCCCTTGCCATATTTGGCACAAACTGTGTACCATTGACTGTTTCCTTAAATAACTTCTACGTATTTACTCCTTTTGTGCTACTTTGAAAGGTTTTAGTAAAAATTTCTTTCCTTAACCAATTTCTACCCGCTGGAATCAGAATCCCTTAAACAAAGGGAGACTGATTCCAATGATTTCTTTACCTTTCTTACTGGTTCTCTTTGCACTATAAAAGGGGGTGCACTTCTGCACTTTAACAAGATCTAACTTTACATCTACACTCCCAATCAACTACTTCGCCTCTATACTTCAAGTTCAATACCTCGAACTTCTTACTTTCAATTCACACATTTACCTTACTAATTTGAATTCAATACTCTGCATTGCTTGAGACCTTTTGGAACTGCTGTGCTTGCAACTTGGCTTTCAAAGACTACTGTTTTCTTACTTGTTTTCCTTTGAAACTGGTATGTTTTTCATTTATTTTTCTGCCTCACACCTATGTGTTTACTTCACAGTTTTAGCATCCTTGTGTTACTTTACTGCTTATGTTCAGTGATTTGTCCTAATTATGTTCCTTCCTTGCTCTTTCTATTGTGAACCCCCACCCCTATTCCCTTCTATGTATTTGAGTTAAGGTTCTTGGCCTGGCAGTATCCTAATTACTGCCCAGGCCATAACCTGATCCACAATGGATCCCAACTCTTAAGTTTTTCTAACAGGCTGGTCAAGGGTGTGCCAGCATTCCCATTTGCTGGGCATGACCACCAGCCTGTCAAGGCTTTCCCTAATTCCCCTATGCACTTACACTTATTCTTAGACCCTTAAGTTCTACCCCTCTCTTATAAGCCTTGCTTTGGGACCTTGAGTTCCCTCTGAACTTGGACATCTGAGGGCTGTAATTTCCACACTGCACTATGATTTTAATTCTGCAATGTGTTTGGGGTGTAAGCACTGCCCGGAGCCCTTTGAGATTCTTGGGAACTTTGACAGATCCCAAATATGAGAAAGGCTTTTGGAAATCTGATCCTGGAAGTTGGTTTATCTCATATTGTTGGACTTTGAAGTCTGAATTAGGTTGTTTGGATGTAGCTGGAGCTTCTGATGTAATTTTACTTTTGTTTTTTTTCTGATTCATTTGGGTCTGTAATAATTTGTAATAACAGTTGGGGATGGCTAGCGGAAAGGGATGGGGATGAATGCATGCCAAGGGTAGAAAACCTACCTATAGGTTATTTACAATTTCCGCATTCTATATTTTAAACTCATGCCTATAAATTCTGCATTTCTACATCTTAGAAATTATGTCTATAAGTTTTGCATATTGAAATCATGACTTTAGGTTTCTGCACATCTGCATTGTAGAAATTATGCCTATAAATTCTGCATTTCTGCATCTTAGAAATTATGTCTATAAGTTCTGCATATAGAAATCATGACTTTAGGTTTCTGCACATCTGCATTGTAGAAATTATGCCAATAAATTCTGCATTTCTGCATCTTAGAAATTATGTCTATAAGTCCTATATATAGAAATCATGACTTTAGGTTTCTACACTTCTGCATATACATGCCATTAGGCAAACAATCATAGGTTTAATAAATAACCAACTTCACTCTAGATAATATGCCTATAGGACTCTTGCATTTATATATTTGTTTAAAAACCAATTACGCTTAGAAATCATGCCTGTAGGAATAATCAACTGAACCAGCTTCGTCTATTTCATCTACGGGTCTAAAATCAGTCATAAGGTCGTCAAAATCTACAGATCTTTCGTTTATATAACCAGCAACCTTTTCCCTAAAATCAGTACGCTCTATTAGATGTCATGCCTATAGGCTTCACTTATGCAAACTATTAGGTAATTAATTGCGTCAATTCTGATAAACTACATCCAGGCAAGGCCTAATTCGGACTCCTTATCTGAAAATATGTAATAAATCAGCTACCCCATTTACGTAATTTTTTAATCCAGACCACAACCAGTATTTGAAGTCACGCTATACAATCTGCTCTTTTAAGTGAGGAGGCCTATTTGAACCTTAATTGCTATGTGTTCTTCCCCTAACTGCTTATGTGTTTTTGCTTGTCGCCTTAGACTTTTTATCCTTTTAAACTCTGAAAAGTCCCAATTCCCTTCCCTTTTAGGATTAGTAGTCTCAATGCCTCCGAGACTGATAGGATCGGGACAGGTAAGAGCATGCAATAAGTAACGAGACCATTCCACGCTTTAATACCTTAAACGGGGTGGGAAATGGTAGACATGGAGATGATGATCACGCGATAACACCATGCGTATAATCGGTTACCGGGTGTTGCGTGGATGATCCATGTTATTTATAAACCTAGGATCCCCCTGCCTCTTTATGTGCTTACGTCAGTTTTCCAGTTCTTTAAACTTTGTATTTCACTTTAATTCAAACCTCTTTGGAATTTCCAGCACTGTTTTCATTTTTTTAACTTCCGCCCATTTTACTTCTTTGTCTGATTATTTGCATTCGTTACTTCACCCTTATTTTTCTGCATTTATACATTCTTTTAAACGAGCATGAAACCATTTACTCCCTAACTTCAGCATGCTTATTTGACCTTTATAAAAAATCCTACTTGTAATCGTTATGTGAAGTTGTCTTGTATGTTTATTCGCTTTAAAGTGACAAATTGTAGCATGGCCGGGAACCACACTAGTGGATCTTGGGGGGTGCCTAACACCTTCCCCCTGGGATAATTTCAAGCCCTTACTCGTTCTCTTGTTCTTTTCTTTTTTTTATTCCTTGGTGTCCTAATGCACTCAATCATTAGGTGGCGACTCTTCTAAATCTCAAAAACCCAAATTCCGAAAAAGAATAGAGTTGTCCGCCCAAATGTCGTAAATCCGATTTCGCCTTTAGAAAAAGGGGGCATCCACAGCATGGCGACTCTGCTGGAGACTTCTTTAAGGCTTTTACCATTTCATGTTATTTGTGACTTCATGCTTCTTTACATGTCTTTACTTGTTTTTAAGTATTTATTCTTTCTTCTACTGCGAAACTAACTTGGTTCTTTGTTTCTTTCTTTAATGCTTTCTTTTACTGCTTTCCTTCAATACTGTTATAATTATGAGCAATTATTGTAATCATTACTTTATGAACGTGAAAGTACATGACAATTTGTTAATTATTGTATTGCATTTTTTTTCAACATCATGTTCCACTCGTTCCAAACAAAAGACCTTAGCAACGCATATAATGAGTGGTTGCGCCTTTCCGATATTATCACCCCCTAAATCCGTCAAAGGCATATTTGCGGTAAAACCAGTCGATCAACGGTGTAGTCGACGGTTCCGCGCCTTTCCCTCTTGAGTTGTCCGCTCAAGGGTACCAGTCTAAAACCACATAGAAACCCTACTCTATTTAATTGTGCATGCATCATGGTCAAACCTAGCCGAGTCAATTATGTTGTCCGCATAATGACTCTTTAAGATAGCCTTGTCCAAAGTCCATTGGGTTTCCTTGAGACCCAAACGGACCTTACCACATTCTGTGCATTTATTTGGAGAACTAAGTGCTTCTTATGCTAATTATTGATATTAAATAGTTGAGTCCGGTGGGGGAAAGAGGCCTAACCTTTTGTTTTGCAGAAAATGAGGCATGAGTTCCCCGACTTCGGTATGGTTAGCACGCCCTCACCCATGCTGACCTGGTGGAGGAATCTCCCATCAAGTGACCAAATCACTGAATGGAAAGAGAGGGTCACCAAGGCTAGCGAAAAGCTGGAATATCTGGAATACAGTCTGCTGGAATTAGAAGGAAAAGTGAGAAAAAGAGTCACCGACTGCCAGAACGCTGAGGGAAACGAAGGAGAAGGCCTGGCAAAGGCATTTTTACTGGAGAATCTGCGTGAACTAGAGGATTTGATGAACGAGAGCATTCAACCTGGGGAAGGTCCTTCTGGGACCAAGTAGTTAGGAGTCTTTTCTTTACTCTAAATGTAATAAGGCCTATGTTCACTAGTGACACTTTTATTTCCTGTTATTTAGTGTCATTTTGCGATTCGTCTTATTTTTTATCAATAAAATGAGGCATTTAGCATTCTAAGTTCTCCAAATTTACTTGTTGCTAGGCCTACCTCGGGCACAACGAGGCTCCCAAGTAAGGACACGATTTATATTCTTACGCTATGGGTTTAAATATTCCAACGTTTTCTTCTCACGATCCCTACTAACTTGTTACCTTTTCTTTTTACTTTTGCTTAATCCCCTCCCCAAAGGTTAGTTCGTGCACTCTGGCATCGTCATCATATTCCACAAGATCCAAGGTTCCTCCGCCTCCTCCTCCTCCGAGTCCTATCAGAAACAAGAACAAAGGAAAGATGGAAGATTTGAGCAACATCAGAAAGG
>NW_017692890.1:0-5139 GCF_001879085.1 Nicotiana attenuata | reverse complement strand
AGATTTTTACGTGGAAAACACCTGGCTCAAAAGGTGAAAAAACCACGACCTACTACTTAGTAGGATTTCCAAACTTCCACTAAAATCACTGAGCCAAAAACAGCATTTACAAAACTCTTGTAAACCTAAGGATTAAACTCTAATCCCAGTGTGGCACACAGCCTCAACTGCTGCGACACTTTCAAGTTAACTCTAACTTGAATACTCAAAGTACCTAATACAATTGCTTCTATGAAAGCTGGAAAGGTACAACTTTAAACCACCTACTACAGTTGAACTAGAATAAGAATAAACACAATAGAATTGGTTCTTCTATCTTGTCCAAGTAGCTTCAGGAATGCACACTTGAATTTCACATAAATTGCTTGCAAAATTGCCTCGCTCTTTTGCTCTCAATTTAGTTTTACTTCTGCGTTTGTGCAACACCTGTAAAAGAGAACAATCATTGTTATTTAATGAGTTAGTAATCAGAGTTTGATTGAGACTCAATTGCTGATCCTTTGTCGAATTTGAGTCCTACAACAATACAAACTCCAACCCTTATCCTTGATCCGGATTAAGTTCTCTTCACATTAGGAGACTTCATCTCCTCATCCTTTATGCAACCTTTTCGATCAATTCAGAAGATATTACTGCTTGATCCTTGAGACTTATCTTCTTCACGTGCATCTCACATGTATAAGTAGATAACCAATGTGTCTCACATGATGAACCTGGTCCATGACTGAGTTTATTTGTCAATCTTTAAAACTTCATCTGAACTTGTGCCAACAAATTCCCCCTTTATGATGATGACAAACTCTGTGCTTTTACTGATCAGAGAACCTGTGGAACTCAGCTTAATTATTAACACTTTAACTTAGAAATCTTATCTTATCATTAAGGACCAGGTTTTAATCAGGTTATAAATATCACTTTAGTTCAAAATACAAAGTAAAGCACAATATCTCTTCCCCCTTTTGGCATTATCAAAAAGTTGCATATATTGTGAACCCAGATATTAATAATTACTCATGGCCATTGGGGCAACTGCAAGTGAAAACTTGGTTTAATTAATCAACAACCAGCAAACAAAATGAACTATTAAGATCAGAATCTGCAATAGAACAAGAGAAATAGCAAATTGTCATTGATTAGAGATGCCTCCATACACAGACCACAAAAAGAAAGAAAAAATTTCCAACCATGAGCAAAAAGCAAAAACAAATCTCTAACTGGGTCACTGGTGGGGTTCTAGACTGGTTCAAAGAAAGGGACTGGACATCCTAGGGCTTGGAGGAACTAGAGGACTGGGTTTGGAGAAGGTTGAGCATATTCTGAAGCATTCCATCACTCTTTTCCTTTTCCTTTGCTAGCTCAGATTTAAGGCCATTTCTCTCATTTCCAGTTCAGCAATACGGGCCTGGAGCCTAGCAATTTCAGCATCTTTTGTTCCACATTCTTGAACCAATGCCCTAACCTTGCTATTCACAGGAGTCTTCAGAGATGAACCAGGTTCAACTGGGGTGGCATCCACTGGATAGTCACAAGCCATAAGAGTCTTGACACCAAAGTGCTCCTTGGTTGATGCCATTTCCCACTTCTTCAAAGGCACATTTAGCCTTTCCAGGACAGTAGTCAATAGGAACCCATATGGTGTGGCATGAGCTTTGGAGCCATTGATGACTCTATCCAGTAGTTTGACAATAAAAGCAGGCCAGTTTATCTGCATTCCTCTTACAAGGCACTCCATGAGGACCAAGTCCATGTAATTGGCAGTGTGCCTTCTCTCCTGCCTTGGCAGCAAGCATTTGTTCACAAACTCAAATAGCACCTTGTGCTCAGTCCTCATCTCACTCTTCTGAACAAACCTTGCTTCAGGCACATCTTCAGCAGTTGCAGAATCACAAAAGTTTCTGGTGATTTGGAATGCAGTAGGAAGAGAATCCAGACAAGGCCACCTTTGCCTAGTGTAATCATCATATCCCACACTGGGAATGTCTAGAATCTCACCCAATTTAGGTGCATCAAACTGCACCTTTACTCCTTTCACCATGCCGGTGACAACCCCATTCTTGACAGTGGCATTGGCCATGAACTCAATTAGCTCCTTCCTGGCCAGTTTCCCATCCAGTTGAAGGACCATGTCCTTCCATCCTTGTGCAGCTAGGGCATCCACCAATCTTATCATACTTGGCTCCTCCAGGTCATTCAACAACCTGCCTTTCAAGATCTTTCTCCTGCCAAAAATGGCAAATCTATCCTGTTCTTTCTCAGACTCCTCCTCTTCTTCTTCTCCACTCCATTCTTCTTCTTCTTCAATAATTTTCTTTTGTTTTCCCTTCACCAGACCTAGTTCTTTTAGCCAATGAGGACTCAACAGATACAGGTACAGAGGATGACTTCTTGGTCGAAGTCTTGGAACTCTTTGGTTTGGGTGTTGGAACCTTTTCAGTTGTTCCTCTTTCTTGATGGACCAGATCCATCTCCTCTTCTTCTTCTTCTGCAACCTCAACACTCTCCACAACTTTTGCCTTTCCTTTTTCCCTCTTTTTCTTCCTGCTTTCTTCCAGTGCTTTCTGCAACTCTTCCTCACTTTGTTTGACCCTGCTTCTAGTTGCTCTTCCCTTTGAAGGGACAGTAGACTTAGGAGATGACACTTTGCTTTTCTTTGTTGGCTTGGAAGCAGTTGGAGCTTTTAGGGAAGAAGCCTTGCGCTTCTTTGGGTCATAGCTGGCCCCAACCTTCTTCAAGATGTCAGCTAGGGTTTCTTCAACAGATGAACTAGGTTCATCTTGTTGTTTACTCAAATGAACAAGACCTTCAGCAGCCTCCCCGGAGCCACTTCCCCCTGACTTATTGCCACTCTCCTCTACCCTTCCACAGATTGCAAGAATTTTGTCTTTCCTTTTCTTTCCCTTTCTACTAGACTCAGCCTCCTTTACATCTTTCAAAGGACCAACCAAAACAAACCTATTATCTTCCTTTTCTACCACATCAGAAAATACAAAACAAGTATTAACCTTACTAGGGGTTTCTTGATTTTTGTCAGTATTAGAAGACCCATGTTCTTCTCCTTCATTGGCAGAGATAAATGCTTCAGACTTAGAACTTGAGTCGGATTCTTTAGCAGGACTTTTCCTTCGTCTGATTAGCCTTCAATTTTCATTTAGAGCTTTCCTCAAAGCTCCAGAAGCTACTGTTTTTCTGGCTAGCATTTTTTGCCTACGAAAACTAGGTTATGGGTTTTCAACAGGAGGAGTAGATGAGGATGTGTTTGAGGGAGACACTGGTGGGGGAGTTACAGGGTTATCTTGAGGGTTTGTCATGGTGAAGGATTTCTGGAGAATTTTGGGGATTTTTGGAAATTTTGCAGAGAAAGAGGATGATCAAAACTTGGGAGAGATTAATGACGGTTATGGACTAAAGAGAAGGATGTGGAGTGTATTTAAAGAGGGTTATGATTAAATGCAGTAACAACAGCCTTTTTGCAATAGTCAATCAGGAGTCTAATCACTTTAGAATTCCGGTCTCTTAGTGATTAATGGGCGACGCTATTTTTAGGCAAGAATCCCGTTTTCTTTAGAGTTCTAGGAGAATGAAACTGGTTCAATGTTCAACGGATATAATTTCTGGGAGTTTGGTGAAAATAGGACTTCTGCTCATGATTGAAATATTAATCTTTCTAATTGTGCTAAGTATAGAAAACATACCTGAACTTTTCTCATAAGCATATACTGATGAACTAGGTTCTTCAAGTAGAATTCCCTTGAACATGCCTCAAATGTCATAATAGAAAAACTTTGTAAGAGATTAGTGAGTCATATATACACATGTCATAGTAGTATACTGATTAAAGTATGAGACTGAGTAAGGATCAATCCAGTTAGTTACACAAAGTTGAAACTTCTAACCAAATTTTTTTTTCAATTTTTTTTTCATTGTGCATTCTGAACTGGACCTTTTAGGTGATCTTAATCATCCCTAATTCCAACCTGTTCCTCTCAAAGTTTTCTCTACTCAGTGCTTTAGTGAAGATGTCAGCTATTTGTTTATCAGTAGCACAAAATTTTATTGAGATCAATCCTTTCTCATAGTTATCTCTTAGGAAGTGGTGTCTAACATCTATGTGCTTGGTCCTTTTATGATGAACATGGTTCTTTGTCATACTTATAGCACTAGTGTTATCACAGAATATTGGTATACATCCCATTTCAATTCCAAAATCTACCAGTTGTTGTTTGATCCATAGCAATTGAGCACAACAAGAAGCAACAACAACATATTGAGCTTCAGCAGTAGATAGGGCTACTGAATTTTGCTTTTTGGTAGCCCATGATACAAGACATGAACCAAGGAAGTGTGCCATACCTGAGGTGCTCTTCCTATCCACTAGGGAACCTGCATAATCAGCATCGGCATATCCTACTCGATCAAAATTACTACCTTTAGGATACCAAAGGCACAGATCAGTGGTTCCTTTTAGATATCTCAGTATCCTCTTGACAGCAGTCAAGTGAGACTCCTTTGGATTTGCCTGAAAACGAGCACAAAGTCCTACACTGAAAACAATGTCAGGTCTGCTAGCAGTGAGATACAAGAGTGAACCAATCATACCCCTATACAACTTTTGATCAACTGATGAACCAGGTTCATCAACATCTAATTTAGTGGCAGTTGCAATAGGTGTGTCTATTTCTTTGGATTCCTCTATTTTAAACTTTTTGATTAGCTCTTTTGTATACTTCTGCTGATGGATCATGGTTCCATTTGGACTTTGTCTGATTTGTAAGCCTAAAGAAATTAAGCTCACCCATCATGCTCTTTTCAAATTCACTCCCTATTAATTTTGCAAAGTCCTTACTTAGCTTGTCAGTGGTGGCTCCAAAGATTATGTCATCAACATAAATTTGCACAACAAGGAGATCCTTACCTTTTTCCCTTAAGAATAAGGTACTATCTATTTTACCTCTCTTGTAACCATGCTCCAGCAGGAATTTCGACAGTCGTTCATACCATGCTCTTGGGGCCTGCTTGAGTCCATAGAGAGCCTTGTCCAGCTTGTACACATGCTCAGGACATTCCTTACTCTCAAACCCGTAGAGGTTCGTTTCACAAACACTTCTTCTTTTAACGATAGCCCATTTACGGAAGTACACT
>NW_017692889.1:0-5139 GCF_001879085.1 Nicotiana attenuata | reverse complement strand
CATTGTTGACCCATCCAGAGAGGAGGAGGCAGTGGACGTTAATACAATGAGAGAGGAGATGTATAAACTAAAGCAACAAATGGCCGAGATGTACCAGGCCTGGTCGAAGGGACATCCACCACCAGTCTATCCTGCCAACCCCAATTACCTCCCACCACCAGCTCAACCCCAAGATCCTCCCACAGTGAACTCATCTCCCGCTTTCCCTACTTACCAGCATTACTACGGAACTACCTCTCAGACACCACCACCACCACCCAAACAAATTCCATGTCCTCCACCACCAATTGCTCCAGTATTTGTGGCGCCTCCACCTGCCACGTTGCAGAGATCTTCCAGTGAGCCATTGTTTCCAACTCACGACAGCCAGTACTACCCTCCCGAGCCTACCTTTAAAGCTCCTGAGCCATATTCCTACACTCCTCGCTTTGAGCTCCCGGTGGAAACTGATAAGCCGCTTAAGGACCCGAAACAGGAAGAAATGTTTCGAAAAGTAAAAAGCCTGGAGCAATCCTTCAGGAACATGCAAGGATTGGGTGGCCAAGTCAGTGTGGCCTACAAAGATTTGTGCTTGTTTCCCGATGTCCAGCTGCCAGCAGGGTTCAAGTTACCAAAGTTTGATCTGTATGATGGACATGGTGATCCTGTAGCCCATCTGAGGGGATTCTGCAGTAAGATAAGGGGAGCTGGGGGAAAAGATGAGCTATTAATGGCTTACTTTAGTCAAAGCTTAAGTGGAGCAGCGTTAGAGTGGTACACACGACAGGATCATGCTCGGTGGTACACCTGGGACGACCTGGCTCAAGCATTTGCATGTCATTTTCAATACAATCTCGAATTGTCCCGGATCGGCTGTCATTGACCAAAATCGAGAAGAGGCCCGGCGAAAGCTTTAGTGAGTACGGTTTCCGTTGGAGAGAACAGGTAGCAAGAGTTGATTCGCCGATGAAAGAGAATGAGATGGTTAATTATTTCCTTCAGGCTTTGGAGCCAACCTACTATGGTCATCTGGTGTCCGCGGTGGGGAAAACTTTCAACGAGGTCGTAAAGATGGGAAGTATGGTGGAAGAGGGCCTCAAGTCTAACAAGATTATGAGCTATTCGGCACTCAAAGCAACTACGCAGGCTATTCAAAGTGGCACCGGAGGAGTATTGGGAAAGAAAAAGAAAGAGGAAGTGGCAGTAGTGGAATCAAGGGTCTGGTCCAGGAGTCCGTCACCATATTATCACCAACCTCGCCCTCACCCCCAAGCTTACCCACATACTCCATATGGCCCACCACAGCATTACTACCCACCTCCTACGCCCCATTTCTCCGTCCATCATGCCCAGACATACCCCCAACCCCCTACCCATGCACAATGGCGCGCACCTACTCCCCAAAATACTTACCCCTCTCAAAACGCTTACCCACCCCCAAGAACCAACAGAAGTGCCGCTGGAACCAGTTACCAACCCAATTCCGCATTTAAGAATGATAGGTTGCAAAAGAAGAAGACTTTTACTCCCTTGGGTGAATCTTATACCAGCCTGTACCACAGATTAAGGCAGTTAGGCATGTTGAACCCGATCGAACCCAAATCACCAAACCCTTCCCCAAGAAACCTGGACCATTCAGTAAGCTGTGAGTATTGCTCTGGAGCGCCCGGACATGACACGGAGAAATGTTGGCATCTGAAAACTGCCATTCAAGAACTTATTGATACACGGAGAATTGAAGTGCAGGCTCCGAAAACTCCCAATATCACGCAAAATCCGCTACCAGTTCATCATGAGGCTCACATGATCGAGTTAGTGCAGAAAGGAGAATACAAGAAGCCGTCACAAACTGTGATGATGATTAAGGCAAGTGAAACTAAAGCAAATGAGAAATTGGTTGATAGGAAAGCCCTGGTCGCAGTGGACCAGACAGTCAGAGAACCAGTGATGATAATAGAACCAGAGCATGTTAAGGTGACAATATCAGGAGCAGTTGTTAAGCCTGTGTTGGTTGTAAAAGGCGCTCGAACAGAGCCAGTTATTATTAAACCAGTGACCCAGTTGCCTGTGGTTAGTGAGAAAGCTGTCCCGTGGAACTATGACAGAGTGACTGTGATGTACCAAGGAAAGGAAGTTAAAGAAGAAGTGTGCGAAACTCATGGGTTGACTAGATCAGGGAGGTGCTTTGCCCCTGAAGAATTGAGAAAGGTTAAAGCAGCTAAAGACAATCTGGCATCGACAAAGAGGGCTGTTACTGAAGAAGAAGCTGAAGAGTTCCTGAAAAAGATGAAGGCTCAGGACTATTCGATTGTGGAACAATTGAGAAAAACCCCGGCACAGATCTCACTATTGTCCTTATTGATCCATTCGGATGAACACCGCCGGGCGTTGATGAAGATTCTAAACGAAGCTCATGTGCCAGATAAAATCACTGTGAATCATCTTGAGAAGATTGCAAACAAGATTTTTGAGGTGAACAGGGTAACGTTTTCTGATGATGAGTTGCCATTGGAAGGAACTGAACATAACAGAGCTCTTTACCTCACAGTGAAGTGCGAAGATTCCGTGGTAACTCGGGTGCTAATTGATAATGGGTCTAGTGCAAACATTTGCCCTCTTTCCACCCTAGAAAAGTTGAAAGTTGACAGGGAAAGAATTCATAAAAATAGTATCTGTGTAAGGGGGTTTGACGGCGGAGGGAAAGACACAGTGGGTGAAGCTAACAATAGGACCCGTGGAATTCACTATGGAGTTTCAAGTGCTCGATGTCAGTGTTTCCTACAATCTTTTATTGGGACGGCCTTGGATTCATGCCGCAAAGGCAGTACCGTCTACTTTGCATCAAATGGTTAAATTTGAATGGGATCGGCAGAAGATCGTGGTCCATGGAGAGGATAATTCTTGTAATGCTATTACATCCTTCGAGGAAGTTGAAAATGACAAAGGCCCGTGGGTGTACCAAGTCATGGACGCAATGTCAGTTGATAAAATCTCGGAAGGGGAGTGTGTTCCTATGCCCAAGATAGCTGCCGCATCTGTTATGGTAGCTTCAGAGATGATAAGGAATGGATTCTTGCCCGGAAAGGGGTTGGGTGCTTCACTGCAGGGAATCATACAGCCAGTGTCTCTTCCCGGAAATCTGGACACTTTCGGGTTAGGTTTCAAACCCACTGCTGCTGACATAAGGAGAGCCAAAAAGATGAAAAAGAGAGTGTGGACCCTCCCAAAACCTATTCCTCGCCTTTCCCGTTCCTTCGTCCGGCCTGGTACTAAACAACGCCCAGCGACAGCACTACCAAATTCTATGGTGATAGAACCTGACAAAGAGCTGATCGAAAAGTTTGAAAGGGTGTTCGATGAAGTGAATATGGTGGAACCAGGCGAAAGTCCGAGTAAAGCTGATGTGCAGTTCGTGGGGTCTCAGGCCAAGCTCAATAACTGGGAGGCTACTCCTCTTCCAACTCGGAAGGTGTCGTGGTAGTTAGCTTTGGATTTTCCTTTGAGTATTAGATCTGGTATTTCCAGGGTTGTAATTCAGATTTCTATGTTCCGTCCATTTGGATGAGTTAAACTTTGTGATTTTACAATTTTAGTGAAATGCAATTTCCTTCTCTCTTCACTCCTGATAGCCTTTATTTTGTTTTCTTTTCTCTCTTGTACAGTCCCTTTTATGCTGGTTTCAATGATGTGTCATGCATGAGGAGTCTCCGGCCTAGTCTTGATATTCTATATGAAATAGTAATACAAGAAATTGAGTGTGATGGCGAGGGGGAATACGATGACGAGGAAGCTTTGGAAGAAATCAGTACAGAGTTATATCAATTTGAACAAAAACCCAAACCTAACTTGAATGACACAGAGGCAATCAATCTAGGGGATCAGGAAAATGTTCGAGAAACAAAAATAAGTATCCATTTGGAAGCCCCGCTCAGGGAGGAGATAATTAAATTGTTGTTTGAGTACAAAGATGTGTTCGCATGGTCATATGATGATATGCCGGGTCTAAGCACCGATCTGGTGGTCCACAAATTGCCCATTTATCCGGAATGCCCACCTGTCAAGCAGAAGTTGAGGAAATTCAAAACAGATATCAGTGTGAAAATTAAGGAAGAGGTTACTAAGCAATTTGAGGCGAAGGTCATACGGGTTACTCGATATCCTATATGGTTAGCTAATGTGGTGCCAGTACCAAAAAAAGATGGGAAGACCAGAGTATGTGTTGATTACCGTGATCTCAATAAGGCGAGCCCGAAGGACAACTTCCCACTCCCAAACATCCATATATTGATTTACAATTGTGCCTTCGTGGATTGTTATGCGGGCTATCACCAGATTTTGATGGATGAGGAGGATGCGGAAAAGACGACATTCATCACGCCTTGGGGAACGTATTGCTACAGGGTCATGCCATTTGGGTTGAAGAACGCATGGGAAACGTATATGAGAGCAATGACTACCATGTTCCATGACATGATACATCAGGAAATCGAGGTCTATGTGGACGACGTGATCATAAAGTCGAGGAAACAATGTGACCATGTTAGGGATTTGAGGAAATTCTTCTAGAGACTCCGCAGGTACAGCCTCAAGCTTAATCCAGCAAAGTGTGCGTTTGGAGTCCCGTCGGGGAAGTTGTTGGGATTTGTGGTGAGTAGGCGTGGTATTGAATTAGACCCGTCTAAGATTAAAGCCATCCAGGAGCTACCGCCGCCAAGGAACAAGAAAGATGTGATGAGTTTGCTTGGCAGGTTGAATTACATCAGCAGGTTCATCGCCTGGCTTACAACTACTTGTGAGCCCATTTTCAAGCTGCTAAAGAAAGATGCTGTGGTCAGATGGACAGACGAATGTCAAGCAGCATTTGACAAGATTAAGAAGTATTTGGCTAGTCCACCTGTGTTGGTCCCGCCAGAGCCAGGAAGGCCCTTGATCCTTTATCTGACTGTGTTGGACAATTTTTTTGGTTGTGTACTGGGGCAGCATGACATCACAGGAAGGAAAGAGCAGGCGATTTACTACCTTAGCAAGAAGTTCACATCATATGAGGTAAAATACACTCAACTCGAGAGGACGTGTTGTGCTTTAACCTGGGTAGCGCAAAAGTTGAAACATTACATGTCAGCATATACTACCTATCTCATATCTCGATTGGACCCTTTG
>NW_017692888.1:0-5140 GCF_001879085.1 Nicotiana attenuata | reverse complement strand
ACTCAACCGATCTCTATCCCTCCATACAGAATGGCCCCGGCAGAGTTGCAAGAGTTGAAGGCGCAGTTGAAGGACTTACTGGATAAGGGCTTCATTAGGCCTAGCACTTCACCTTGGGGTGCGCCAGTCTTGTTCGTGCGGAAGAAAGACGGGTCGTTACGGATGTGTATCGACTATCGACAGTTGAATAAGTTTACTGTAAAGAACAAGTATCCACTTCCAAGGATTGACGACCTGTTTGACCAACTCCAGGGTGCCAAGTATTTCTCCAAGATTGACTTACGTTCAGGGTATCATCAGGTGAGGGTCAAGGAGAAGGATATTCCAAAGACGGCCTTCCGGACAAGATATGGGCACTTTGAGTTCTTGGTGATGTCGTTCGGGCTAACAAATGCCCCAGCAGCTTTTATGGATCTCATGAATACTGTATTCAGGCCCTATCTTGATGTGTTCGTGATCGTATTCATTGATGACATTTTGGTGTATTCTCGTTCGGAGGCTGAACATGCGGGCCACTTGCGGATAGTATTACAGACGCTTTAGGATCGTAAGTTATATGCTAAGCTCTCCAAATGTGAATTCTGGCTGAACTCAGTAGCATTCCTTGGCCATGTGATATCTGACGAGGGTATTAGTGTCGACACTCAGAAGATTGATGCAGTAAAGAATTGGCCGAGACCTACAACACCATCAGAAGTCCGCAGCTTCCTGGGGCTAGCAGGATATTATAGGCGATTTGTTGATTTTCCTCTATATCGGCACCATTGACTAAGTTAACACAGAAAGCTACTAAATTCCAGTGGTCTGACGCTTGTGAACAAAGTTTTTAGGAGTTGAAGAATCGATTGACATCCGCACCAGTGCTCACTCTTCCTGAAGGACCAGAAGGTTATGTGGTATATTGTGATGCCTCAGGTATAGGTTTGGGGTGCGTATTGATGCAACGTGAGAAGGTGATTGCTTATGCATCAAGACAATTGAAGAAGCATGAAAAGAATTATCCAATCCATGATTTGGAATTGGCTGCAGTAATATATGCTTTGAAGATATGGCGGCACTACTTATACGGCGTCCATGTTGACATCTACACAGATCACAAGAGTTTACAATACATCTTCAAGCAGAAAGAGTTGAATTTGAGGCAGCGTAGGTGGCTTGAATTACTGAAAGACTACGACGTCGAGATATTGTATCATCCCGGTAAAGCCAATGTTGTGGCAGACGCTCTCAGCCGTAAGTCAATGGCAAGCTTAGTACATATTGAGGCAGGTAGATGGGGGTTGACTAAAGAGCTTCATCAGCTAGCCAATATGAGAATCAGATTGTTAGACTCTGATGACGGAGGTGTTACTGTACATAATACATCAGAATCATCTTTGGTAGCCGAGGTAAAAGCACGGCAATATGAAGATCCTATCTTAGTACGATTGAGAGAGAGCATTCAGCAGTGTAAAATTACGGCTTTTGAGATCGGAGGAGATGGGGCACTGAGATACCAGGGCCGATTATGTGTGCCTAATGTGGCAGGGTTGCGAGAGAAGATTATGAATGAGATTCATCAATCCCGATATTCCATCCATCCCGGCTCGACAAAGATGTATCATGACATTAAGGAGCAGTATTGGTGGGATAACATGAAGAAGTCTATTGCAGAATTTGTAGCCCAGTGTCCTAATTGTCAACAAGTAAAGATCGAACATCAGAAACCCGGTGGATTGCTTCAGAATATAGAGATTCCGACCTGGAAATGGGAGGTGATTAATATGGACTTCATTATTGGGTTACCTCGCTCTTATCATAAGTTTGACTCCATCTGGGTGATAGTTGATCGACTTACAAAATGTGCCCATTTTCTGCCAGTTAAGACAACTTACACGGCTGAAGATTATGCGAAGTTGTATATCAAGGAGATTGTTAGGCTTCATGGTGTACCAATATCTATTATATCAGACCGAGGAGCTCAATTTACGGCTAACTTTTGGAGGTCTTTTCAGAAGGGTTTAGGCACACAAGTGAATCTCAGCACTACTGACGGACAGGCTGAACGTACCATTCAGACGCTTGAAGATATGCTACGAGCATGTGTTCTAGATTTTATGGGAAATTGGGATGACCATCTTCCACTCATAGAATTTTCCTGCAACAATAGCTACCATTCCAGTATTAAAATGGCCCCATACGAGGCACTATACGGGAGGAGATGTAGGTCACCAGTTGGATAGTTCGAAGTCGGTGAAACAGAATTATATGGGCCAGATTTGATTCACCAAGCCATTGAGAAGGTGAAAGTGATACAGGAGCGATTGAGGACGGCACAAAGCAGGCAAAAGTCTTATTCTGATGTCCGACGTCGTGATCTGGAGTTTGAGGTTGGTGATTGGGTTTTCCTGAGGATCTCGCCGATGAAGGGTGTTATGCGTTTTGGGAAAAAGGGTAAGCTGAGTCCATGGTATATCGGTCCATACAAAATTCTTCGACGAATTGGACAGGTTGCTTATGAGTTAGAATTGCCATCCGAATTGGAATTTTTCCATCCAGTATTCCATGTATCTATGTTGAGGAAATGTATTGGAGACCCTTCTCGAGTTGTCCCTATCAAAGATGTACAAGTTACAGAGGATCTATCATATGATGAAGTGCCAGTGGCTATATTAGATCGACAAGTCTGCAAGCTGAGAACAAAAGATGTAGCTTCTGTCAAAGTATTGTGGAGAAACAAGAATAAGGAAGAAATGACATGGGAAGCGGAAGAGGAGATGAGTTCTAAATATCCTTACCTATTCCAGAATGAAGATAACAAGGATGCTGGTGGAACACAGGATACATTAGAAGGTGAAACGGCTCTATGAGGTAAGCAATAACTTGAGAATACTCTTCCTTAATACAAAATGGTGATATGTAGATAATGTACATGTCCATAATGATTTGTGTAGCCTTGTGAGGCCATACGTTGGGCTAAACTGCTTGCAAGTTTTGCTAGTAACCATTTTATAGGGGAAAACTGACCGGGAATTTCCGTTGGAATCCACGATGATTTGGACTCCCCATAAACCCTTACATTCGAGGACGAATGTTCCTAAGGGGGGGAGGGTGTTACAACCCATATTTACATACGTTAGTTCATGCCATAGGGTCGTCGACGTAAATCCATGAAGAGATTATCTTTGAGATGATAAGAGATTAATCTTATTGGTCTTAAATGATACAAAGGTGTATAAGGGTGGTTAACAAGTATTAGAAGTTAAACGAATCAAGGATGTTGTCAGCCGTATTTTTGGGTAAAACTAGGGGTGCTTAATACTCTCAAGAGGTCGTATTTTAAGGTATATGAATCATAAAATATCTGTATCATAGTCTTGAAGTCAAATGAGTTATGAAACAAAAGTCGACAAGAGTTGTTGCAACTTAAGTTCATAATTTTACTTAAACTTTAGGTCAAATATTATTAAGCTTTTCTCCCAATATACTTGGAAGTACGGGGTGATCTACCCACCAAATTGAAGATCTATGAGTCTAGTTTCCAATGCATTAAACCTTTTATCAATACGACATTGGAGTAGAGAGATATTTGCGTTTTCGCGAGACTGCGCCAAGCACCTCTCTATGGGACCCACTTAGGCGGTTTAAGACATTTGGATCTATATAGGACGCCTCCAACCCGTTTTAAGTCATTTATTTTCACTATTTTCAGACCTTAGAACCCTAGGAACACCCTCTCAAGGTTCTCTCAAGATTCAAGACCCAAACAAAGGGCAAACAACACAAATCAAGTGTCGGGAATCCCGTGGCGCTAGTAAGTCTCTTGTTCTTCTTGTTGTTGCTCATTTTTGTGTTGTTCCAGCTCGTGTGGGAGGTTTTTTTAAAGGTTTTATATTCTGTAAATACTCCCTCAATTTCTTAATATCAACCCTAGGTGATTTCAAGCCTTCTAAAGTGATTCTAGTGCCAAAAAGAAACACTAATTGATTGCTAGTTTCGCTTCCTTGTTGTTGTGGCAGAATTGGAGGGATATTTCGTGGAGAATTAAGGTCAAATTGGAGTTGTTCTTTCTGTATAAAGGTAAGGAACCTATTAATCTATATGTATTTAAGATTATCCAAGTTACGGCTAAGTCATTGAAGCTAGAACTTGTGAAATATATATCGAAAGGCTTGGTAGTAATGTTATCGGTTGGTGGACTGTTTTGGGATGCTCAATATGATTATTATTGATGTTGTTTGGGCTGTTTGGTGATTGTTTGGAATTGTGTGAAGTCATATATATAGGGGAGGTGCTGTCCGTTTCATCGTAAAATAGGTTGTGGTCGATAGATAATAGTTATGACGCTTGAATGGTAACTATAGTACCGTATCTCTTATTGTAGACTAAGGAGTCGTGAAAATTGCATAGCTTGTGATTGGGGCAGTATATACAAGGTATGTGAGGCTATCCCTTTCCTTCTTTTGCACGACTCCAATTGTACATAATGTAATGAACGAGCTTCCAAAGATACTCTACTCTTAGAAGCTAGCAGTACTTACATTGTTTCCCCTCTTATGGAACGATTGATGTTGATGTTGCTTCTCTTATTCTTATGTTGTCAATGTTATTGGTACTTCCTGATTCTTATAAGGTTCATGGTGAAGAGTTAGTCCTAATAACGTGTACAGAGGATACCGACCTTACGTCACTCCGAAAGGTTTAGAACGTGAGTTCATGAGTCGAGCATGCATTATATATATGTATCTATTTTACTCTACCGAGCCGCGCTATAGTCGGCCGGGTATGGCACCTATTGTGCAACCACTGATCAGTTGGGTTTTATCGAGCTCCACGTGGCCGGGTATGTTTTTACCGAGCCTATTACGGCCGGGTACGATATGATGATGATGATGCCCACAGAGGCGTATGTTTTAAAAGTTTATGTATATATACATATGTATTACGCATTTCATGTCAGTAGCCTTAGAGGTACCCAGATGTTACAGGTTGTTTATTCTCTATCCCTGCTTACATTACTGTTCGTACTTATGGTTCCCTGCCTTACATACTCAGTACTTTATTCGTACTGACGTCCTTTTATTTGTGGACGCTGCATGTCGTGCTGCAGGTCCTGATAGACAGGCAGGCGCAGCTCCCCCACCATAGTAGGCTGTCCAGT
>NW_017692887.1:0-5140 GCF_001879085.1 Nicotiana attenuata | reverse complement strand
AATAACATCAAATCATCATCGGATTCAAGCCTATGAATCTCAAGAACTTCCAAATTCCATTTTTGATCAAAAACTCAACCAAACCACGTCCGAATGACCTCAAATTTTGCAGACAAGTCCAAAATGACACAACGAAGCTACAACAACTCTCGGAATTCCATTCCGACCCTCGGATCAAAATCTCACCTATCAACCGGAATTCGTCAAAATACTAACTTTGCCAATTCAAGCTTAATTCTACACCGGTCATCACAAAAATATTCCGGACACACTCCTAAGTCCCAAATCACCTAAAGAAGCTATCCGAACCGTAAAATTCACATTTCGAGCCCTCTAACACATAAGTCAATATCTGGTTGACTTTTCCAACTTAAGCTTCCTTAAAAGAGACTAAGTGTCTCAAACCTTACCAAAATTATTCCGGAATGACTTCAAATTTTGCACACAAGTCACATTCGACATTACGGACTTTCCTCAACTTTCGGAATCGCATTCCGACCCCGATATCAAAATTTCCACTTCCGGTCGAATTTTCTCAAAAAACCTTCAAATTTCTATATTTAGCCAAACGACTTCAAAATGACCTCCGGACATCCGAATTCACTTCCGATCGCGCTCCCAACTCCAGAATTACCATACGGAGCTATACCCAGACTTTGAATCCTAAACGGACATCTATAACACTGAAATGCCTTCCAACCCAAATTTATGAAATTCTTCTAAAATACTAACTTCAACAATATACGCCGAAATGCTCACGGGTTATCATAACCAAATCCGAACATACGCGCAAGTCCAAAATCATCATACGAACCTGCTGGAACTTTCAGATCCCGATTCCGTGGTCGTTTACTCAAAATTCCATTCTTAGCCATTTTCTTCAACTTAAGGCTGCCGAAATGAAAATTTTCTTTCCAATTTGACTCCGAATTTCCGGAAATTCAACTCTGACCATACGCACAAGTCAATATACCTGAAATGAAGTTGTTCATGACTTCCAACTGCTGAACGACGCGCTAGAACTCAAAACGACCGATCGGGTCGTTACATTCTCCCCCACTTAAATAGACGTTCGTCCTCGAACGTTCCAAGAACTGCTCTTAAGTTATCTGAAATCACTGTTTAACACCTCGTGCACCACAACTCATATGGACACATTAGTTTGATCAAATCTGCAGATATCCTCTTTTATCCATACAATAAGCTCAGAACCCAATTCCAACACCTGAAATTCTCTGCCAGACCTGTTCCCTGTATATAAACACTGTATCAACTACCACACGAGGTACCAGAACACGACTGCGTACCTTTGTTGAATTAGCACCATGCATCGTGTAATTAACCATCTAACCACAATGACACTCCATGAACCTTAATAGCCAAAATTCCACGACTCTGATACTCCCAATGCATATGATGATATACCTATACATTCTGTTATAATGCTGACGATACAACCACAACGGAGGAGATGTGCAGAAATTTCTAACCAATTGCAGAGTTAACCCAACATTAATTCTCTCCTTTTTGACTAAAATCATCACCTCATTACTACCCAAATACTGGTAACTGCCCTGTAATATACCTCACATAATCCCACTGCAATGGTCCTCGATACCAATAGTCTCGCCTCACCTAGTACGAGCTGCTCAGACAACCAATCACCACAGACAATGACCAACGGTCTCACATGGTGCAAAAATGCGCTAATAGGCCATAACGCGAACAATATACATAAGGAAATGACTCAGGAATGGACTGCTCAACTCACACAACTAATATGGACTCTTCCCCAGAGAATAGGAATTTATCAAGCCGTTTCACAGTACACATGGCACAATCATAATATTACATGAATTGACGAACACGGAACAACATATGATATTCCAACACCCCTCCTTGAGGAGCGCTATACTGAAATGAACACATCTGACTCACATGAAGCCAATAATCCTATTTAAATCCATTAACCCACTTCAGGTCGATTCTGCTCGCACTGAACTAGGCTGATAGCCTTTCCTAGACCCGTAATAAGTCATTTCTTCTCATAACACGCAAGAACTACCACCATAGCCGGGACAACACCCCACAATCCACAACCAAATGAACCGAACGACTTCATATAGATCTTAGATATTCTTCCAACATTTCAACTTTCTTAAGTCCCCAAAATTTGACTAACTCCCAGATTTTTCAAATAATTCGGCAGAGTCTCCCTTGTAATTGGGCCTATCCACCTGTCAGAGTAACACCAAAACAACTCCTAACAACATGTCCACAACCCAACGAGTACCACAAGTATATCAATAACACAAATCTCCGCATTACAAGCCCGACATTATCACAATGATATCTTGACATGAAACGCATCATTTGTATGATCATAACCACATTTCTGGTCTTAATAGTTGTTCACAAATAATTCCATCATTATCAATAAATCTCATATTAACCACCACCTCATTTCAAATTTTCACAATACTGACAACAGAATGTAGGCATGAAGACCTCATTATTACTTACTCAGATTAATGATTCACATTTAGCGTCACCTGGGAACTCATCTCATGAGCTAAAACTCAAAGTTTACAGCACGAAAATGGTTGAATATGAACATAAAATATACAAGAATTATCAAATCAACCTAACTGGCATGACTCCCTTTTAATATAGTCGTACGAATTAAACTTTACAAAGGGAAACTTTAAACTCCTAAATATTTACCACAAGGACCTCGTCCTTACGTAACCTCCACCGCGGCTTGCAACCCGGTTTAAATATTTCACATTGTGCCAACTGCAGTTTTCAATTTCCTTTCTTTCTTCTTCTCAATAAATTTCATAAACATTTTTTTCTTTTTTTTTCATAGCACATAACGAACCCTCATACCGGTAGGGCATATAATTCATAAAAAAAATTGGAATCAATTATTCCGAAACACATTAAACCCATTGTAGTGAATAATAAACATTACTTTAACCTTACCCCAAAATCCTTGGAGCCCAATTTCTAACATCCAGAATTCTTTTCAAGACCCGAATCTCACATACACACACTGTATAAGTCCGAACAAACTGTGTTAAGCCATAACAATAACCCTAGATATAATCGCATAACATACTACACAACTCGTATACTCGCAACACCATTCTCGATCACCATAACCACTCAAACCAACCCAGTACCAGTAGGAAACCCCACATTAAATAGAACCTCGCTCCAAAGCCTTCGTACCCCATCAATAATGAAGAAATATACAGGAACGCACAATACACAACACGCTCCCCATACCGGTAGAAAGTATCTGGTTTAAACCGGTAGAAACCATCAAAAACACTTGGAAATCCATTTTCTCCTAATCAAGCTATCAGAACTAAATTCCTCTAATTCAACCAGGCCACGTAGGTCATCAAACCCAAGAATATTGCCATATTACTACAGCTAGTTCAACAAAAATTCTTCACAAGCTTAGGTAACACAGACCATAAAATACCTCAATTCCACTACTAAGATAACCTTCATTCTCGTGACAATCAACTCAACTTTCTCAATTAGAGTCAAATTCAAATCTCAACACATACACCCTGTTAGTAGAAAAGAAACTCTCTACTCAACATTATTAGGAACACACCTACGTAGATTATTCCGCAGGAGATAACCCACCTGCTTTGCCTCCAATTAACATTTTTGTATACCTTCCACCGTCATACACATTACAAAATCACTTAGTCTTCCTGAGTCTAAACTCATACCGTAACATGAAATATACTTCACTCCAAACAGAAGACATGAAAAGATTCTTCACGCGCCCATAACTCTGGCTACATATCAAATCACAATAGGAAACGAATCACTTATCAGTTCATCTATTATCCAGCAGACTCCTTCGTCACTACCAAGATCACATAGATACATCTCGCAGTACTAACATACTCCTCACATGGATATCCAACCGCCATTCCGGCTAATAAGGACAATACCGAACATATAAGTTCAAAACACTTGCTCACACAATCAGCACCTCAGTGCTCAAGCCATAGGCAAGATCCGGCCTCAAGTCCTCCAAACTGGCCCAACATACTCACGAAGATTATATCTCGCCCCTCGATCGGGGAATCACAAACCATCAAGGCACATGTAATACTGAGCGCTCATGTGCGCATACAGACGTGTGGAAGGAATTTCAAGAGTTATATCTCAAGCTGAATCAAGTATGCACGATAAGAATTCTAAGAATGTGAAGTTTTCCTAAAGGTTCTGCAGCCTCTCGAGGATAAATACAGACGTCTCCGTACCGATCCGCGAGACTCTACTAAACCTGCTCATGACTCGTGAGACCTAGTAACCTAGGCTCTGATACCAACTTGTCACGACCCAATTTCCAAACCCGGTCGTGATGGCGCCTCTCGTGAAGACAAGGCCAGCCAACCAACCCAAATCGTCTCTTTAATAATTTTTAAACATAAATGAATAGATAAATACAGCTTAACGACAATAATAACCAGTATTTACAACCCAACACAACCCGACCGGGGTGTCACAAGTCACGAGCATCTAAAGAAACCTGAACACAACTACAGGGCCAATATTATACAAAAATAAATTCTGGAATGCTAAAGACAACGTCCGGTGCCGCGAATGCTGGCGGTCACCTTACTCAGCTACAATAGTAATACCTTCAATCAGCTAATAACCCGCTACCGGGTGAACAACACCTGCAACTGCACGCGAGGTGCAGGGAGTAAAGTGAGTACTCCAACTCAGTGAGCAATAAAAGTAAATAATAACTGAGCGGTAAGAAATCACGTAAAAGCACTCCATCATGCTATATAAGACAGTGCAAATCTTTGAGAAAACAGTAAAACCGTGAAAATCCTTTAGAAATATTTGGACTCAGTTAAAACTTCTTTTGAAAACATCCTTTCCAACAGTTAAGCAAATGAATGCGTAATCAGATAGTGCAAGTCAGCACATAAGTCAGCCCCTCGGGCACAGCACTCCACTAACAATTAACACCAGGGCGTCTGGTAAACAGTGCAAGAAGTAGCATGAATGCCAATGAAATGAGAGTGCTTAATGTCATGACACGTATTACAAACAGGAACCAATGCATGAATGCAATGCAATGCATATGACCGCT
>NW_017692886.1:0-5140 GCF_001879085.1 Nicotiana attenuata | reverse complement strand
CGCCAGCCTTGACCTGGGAGCAGTTCACACAGCTATTTCTGGAGAAGTTTCTCCCTATTACACAGCGAGAGGCCTATCGGAGGCAGTTCGAGCGCCTTCAGCAGGCATCCATGACTGTCACCCAATATGAGACCAGATTTATTGATTTAGCTCGCCATGCCCTTATTATACTTCCCACTGAGAGGGAGAGGGTGAGACGGTTCATTGATGGACTCATTCAGCCGATTCGTCTTCAGATGGCCAGAGAGGCTGGGAGTAAGATATCCTTCCAGGAGGCGGCCAATGTGGCCCGGAGAGTTGAGATGGTATTATCACAGGGGGGTGGTCACAGGGCAGACAAGAGACCCCGTCAGTCGGGTAGATTCGGTGGTGCCTCGTCTGGAGGCAGAGATTCGTATGATAGAGGCCATCCTCCTAGGCCTTATCAGTCAGCACTCCAGGTTTCTCACGGTGCTTCAGGTGGCCGTGGTCCTCAGATGCAGTATTATGATCAGCAGTCCTACCGTGCACCATCAGCTCCTATTAGTGCACCACCGCTTCAGAGTTTCCAGGGTCGTTAGCCCCAGCAGCCGAGGGCTTGTTTTACTTATGGCGACACGAGGCACATTGCGAGGTATTGCCCTCGAGCTTCGAGCAGTTCTCCGCATCAGGGTTCCCGTGCTATGGTTCAGGCACCAGGTGTTCACAGCCCGCCCAGCCAGCTAGAGGTGGGGGTAGAGGTGCTAGAGGTGGAGGTAGAGGTGCTAGAGGTGGAGCTCAGACCGCTAGAGGTGGAGGCCAGCCAGCTGCAGGTCGTCCCAGAGAGGTAGATCAGAATGGTGGGGCCCAGCCCCGATGTTATGCTCTTCCAGCCAGGCCTGAGGCTAAGGCTTCCGATGCAGTTATCACAGGTACTATTCTGGTTTGCGATAGAGATGCTTCAGTGTTATTTGATCCAGGGTCTACGTACTCGTACGTGTCATCTTATTTTGTACCGTATCTGGTCATGCCTAGTGATTCTTTGAGTACTCCTGTTTATGTGTCTACACCAGTGGGTGATTCTATTGTGGTAGATCGAGTCCACCGTTCTTGTATTGTGGTGATTGGGGGTCTTGAGACTCATGTAGATTTGTTATTTCTAGACATGGTTGATTTCGATATTATATTGGGGGTGGACTGGTTATCACTTTACCATGCTATCATGGACTGTCATGCCAAGACGGTGACCTTAGCTTTACCGGGTATGCCTCATTTAGAGTGGAAAGGGACTCCTGGTCATTCTACCCGTAGTGTTATCTCGTATGTGAAGGCTCGGCGTATGGTCGAGAAGGGGTGTTTTGCCTATTTGGCATATGTTCGTGATTCTAGTGCTGAGGTTCCCTCTATTGATTCTGTGCCCGTTGTTCGTGAGTTTCCTGAGGTATTTCCTTCAGACCTGCCGGGTATGCCGCCCGACAGGGATATTGACTTTTGCATTGATTTGGCTCCGGGCACTCAGCCCATTTCTATCCCGTCGTATCGTATGGCCCCGCCTAAGTTCAAAGAGTTAAAGGAGCAGTTGCAAGACTTGCTTGAGACGGGTTTCATTAGACCCAGTGTTTCGCCTTGGGGTGCGCCAGTGTTGTTTGTTAAAAAGAAGAATGGGTCAATGAGAATGTGTATTGGTTACCGACAATTGAACAAGGTTACAATCAAGAATAAGTATCCGCTGCCGAGGATTGATGATTTGTTCGATCAGCTTCAGGGTGCCAAGGTATTTTCAAAGATTGACTTGAGATCTGGCTACCATCAGTTGAGGATTAGGGCATCCGATGTTCCTAAGGCAGCTTTTCGCACACGGTACGGGCATTATGAGTTCTTGGTTATGTCATTCGGGTTGACAAATGCCCCAGCAGCTTTTATGGATTTGATGAAACGAGTGTTCAGGCCTTATTTGGACTCGTTCGTGATAGTCTTCATTGATGATATTTTGATATATTCCCGGAGTCAGGAGGAGCACGAGCAGCACCTTAGAGTGGTTCTTCAGACTCTGAGGGATAGTCAGTTATATGCAAAGTTCTCGAAGTGTGAGTCTGGTTGAGCTCAGTTGCATTTTTGGGTCATGTTGTGTCACCAGAGGGTATTCAGGTTGACCCAAAGAAGATTGAGGCAGTCAAGAACTGGCCTAGACCAGCATCAGCTACAGATATTCGGAGTTTCTTAGGATTGGCAGGCTACTATCGTCGGTTCATGGAGGGGTTTTCATCTATTGCAGCCCCGATGACCAGATTGACCCAGAAGGGTGCCCAGTTCAGATGGTCGGATGAGTGTGAGGCGAGCTTTCAAAAGCTCAAGACAGCTCTGACTACGGCACCAGTGTTGGTTTTGCCCACAGGTTCAAGGCCTTATACAGTTTATTGTGATGCTTCCCATATTGGGCTTGGTGCAGTGTTGATGCAGGATGGCAAGGTCATTGCCTATGCTTCGTGGCAGTTGAAGATTCATGAGAAGAACTATCCGGTTCATGATTTGGAGTTGGCATCCATAGTTCACGCATTGAAGATTTGGAGGCATTATCTATATGGCGTGGCATGCGAGGTGTTCACGGATCACAAGAGTCTTTAGTATTTGTTCAAGCAAAAGGAGTTGAATTTGAGGCAGAGGAGGTGGTTGGAGCTGTTGAAGGATTATGATATCACCATTTTATATCATCCCGGGAAGGCCAATGTGGTGGCCGATGCTTTGAGTAGGAAGTCAGCCAGTATGGGCAGTCTTGCTTATATTTCGGTCGGTGAGAGACCGCTTGCTTTGGATGTTCAGGCTTTAGCCAATCAGTTCGTGAGACTGGATGTTTCTGAGCCCAGTCGTGTGTTAGCTTGTACGGTCGCTCGTTCTTCATTATTGGAGCGTATCCGTGATCGGCAGTATGATGATCCCCATTTGTGTGTCCTTAGAGACACGGTGCAGCACGGAGGTGCCAGGCAGGTTACCTTAGATGGTGATGGAGTTTTGAGATTGCAGGGTCGAGTTTGTGTGCCTAATGTGGATGGGCTCCAAGAGTTGATTTTAGAGGAGGCCCATAACTCCCGGTACTCTATTCATCCGGGCGCCGCAAAGATGTATCAGGATTTGCGGCAGTATTATTGATGGCATAGGATGAAGAAGGATATTGTTGCATATGTAGCTCGGTGTTTGAATTGTCAGCAGGTTAAGTACGAGCATCAGAGGCCTGGTGGTTTATTTCAGAAGATTGAGCTTCCCGAGTGGAAGTGGGAGCGGATCACTATGGGCTTCGTTACTGGACTCCCGCAGACTCGGAAGAAGTTCGACGTAGTATGGGTCATTGTTGATAGGCTGACCAAGTCAGCGTATTTCATTCCTGTGGCAGTCTCCTATTCTTCTGAGAGGTTAGCCGAGATCTATATCCGGGAGATTGTTTGGCTTCATGGTGTGCCCGTGTCTATCATTTCGGACCGAGGTACGCAGTTTACCTCGCGCTTCTGGAGAGCAGTTCAGCGAGAGTTGGGCACACGGGTTGAGTTGAGCACAGCATTTCATCCCCAGACGGACGGGCAGTCCGAGCGGACTATTCAGATATTGGAGGATATGCTCCGAGCTTGTGTCATTGACTTTGGAGGCTCGTGGGATCAGTTTTTGCCTTTAGCAGAGTTCGCCTACAACAACAGCTACCAGTCGAGTATCCAGATGGCTCCTTATGAGGCTTTATATGGTAGGCGGTGTCGGTCTCCGGTTGGATGGTTTGAGCCAGGAGAGGCTCGGTTGTTGGGTACGGATCTGGTTCAGGATACCTTGGACAAGGTCGGGATCATTCAGGATAGGCTTCGTTTAGCTTAGTCCAGACAAAAGAGTTATGCCTACCGCAAGGTTCGAGATTTGGCTTTCATGGTCGGCGAGCGGGTACTGCTTCGAGTGTCGCCTATGAAGGGCGTGATGAGATTTGGGAAGAAGGGAAAGCTTAGCCCTAGGTACATTGGTCCGTTTTAGATTCCTGATCGAGTGGGAGAGATGGCTTATAGACTTGCATTGCCACCGAGCTTATCAGCAGTGCATCCAGTGTTTCATGTGTCCATGCTTCGGAGGTATCACGGCGATCCATCCCACGTGTTAGATTACAGCACTGTCCAGTTGGACAAGGACTTGTCTTACGAGGAGGAACCGATGGCTATTCTAGATCGGCTGGTTCGTCAGTTGAGGTCGAAGAGCTTTCCTTCTGTCTGTGTTCAGTGGAGAGGTCAGCCTGCTGAGACATCGACCTGGGAGTCCGAGTCCGATATGGGGAGCCGTTATCCCCATCTTTTTCCCGACTCAGGTACTTCCTCCTTCTGTCCGTTCGAGGATGAACGGTTGTTTTAGAGGTGGAGAATGTGATGACCCAAAAGGTCATAACTTGCTTTAAATTAAATTCTATGACTCCGAACCCTTGAAAACCTCATTTAGAGTCACCTAGATTTGCGTGCGCAGTCCGGGCGCATAGCCGGAAAGCTTATATATGAAAATCTATGAAAAATGGTAAAATTTGGTTATAAAATGAGTTATGTTGACTTCGGTCAACGTTTTGGGTAAACGGACCCGGACCCTTGATTTTACGGTCCCGGAGGGTCCTTAGGAAAATATGGGACTTGGTCGTATGCCCGGAATTGAATTCCGAGGTCCCAAGCCCGAGAAATGAATTTTTGAAAGAAATTATTTTCCGAAATTGTTTAAGGAAATTTGAAGTGAAATTTGATTAGAACATGTTAGTATCGGACCCGTATTTTGGTTCCGGCGCCCGGTACAGGTCTTATATATGATTTAAGATGTTCCTGTAAAATTTGGTGTAAAACGAACGTCGTTTGACGTGATTCAGACCTAAATTGCTAAATTTGATACTTGATGAAGTTTGAGAAAAATTTCTTGATTTTGAGGTTTGATTCATTAATATTGAGGTTATTTTGGCGATTTGATCGCACGGATAAGCCCGTATGAGGTTGTTGAGTTAGTACGTGTGTTTGGTTAGGAGCCCCGAGGGCTCGGGTGTGTTTCGGATGTATTTCGGGAAGTTTTTGACTTAGAAAATATTGCAGGTTTTTCAGCTATTGGGTTCCTGATGTGTTCTTCTTCGCGTTCGCGGGAGTACCTACGCGAATGCGAAGTGCAAATTTTGGTGGAGGGAAAATCCTTC
>NW_017692885.1:0-5140 GCF_001879085.1 Nicotiana attenuata | reverse complement strand
ATATAACTGACTCGACTAGGCTTGACAGTGATGCATGAACAGTCAAATAGAATAAGGTTTCTATGGGGTGCTAGACCGGTACCCTTGAGCGGACAACTCAAGAGGGAAAGGCACGGAACCGTCGACTGCACCGCTGATCGACTAGTTTTACCGCAAATACGCCTTTGCCAAAATTTAGGGGGTAATAATATTGGAAGAGCGCAACCACTCATCAAGCGTTGCTATGGTATTTGTTTGGCACGAGTGGAATATGATGTTGAAGATGCAGTTACAAAAAATGAAACAGATTGTCACGTATTTTCACGTTCATAATGGTTACAATAATTGCTCGAAAATTACAACGGTATTGAAAGAAAGCAGTAAATGAAAGCGTTAAAGAGAAAGGAAACAAAAAGACAAGTCAGTTTCGAATAAAGGTATTAAACAAAGCAATAAAGAAAACAATAAAGTCACATATAACATGAAGTGGTAAAAGCCTAAAGAATCCCCAGCAGAGTCGCCATGTTGTCGACGCCCCCTTTTTCTTGCGAAATCGGGTTTACGACATTTGGGAAGACAACTCTATTCCCGTTTGGGAATCGGGTTTTTGGATTTGAAGAGTCGCCATCAAATGATTAAGTGCATTAGGACACTAAGGGTTTTTGAGTTGGAAAACCAGAGTTCGGGTAAGGGCTAGAAATTATCTCAAGGGGAAGGTGTTAGGCACCCCTCAAGATCCACTAGTGTGGTTCCCGGCCATGCTATGTTGTGACTTTAATGCAAATAGATACACAAATAATTTTACACATATGGGTTGCAAATAGATACGTGACATGTATGTGGGATCAAGGTCTATATGATCTACAATTTGTTTAAAGGGGGGACAAAACGCAGAAAATTAATCAATGCATTGAACAAACAAAGAAGAAAAATTTGGAGAAAAGGAATAATGCAGTAAAATTAAGGAGGAGTTTTGAGTAGTTGAAAAGACAGGATTTTATTGATATTAAGCAAAGTTGTATAAGGAAAGGGGTCCTAGGTTTATAAATCACATGGATCATCCACACAACATCGGTAATCAATTGTACGCGTAGTGTTATCGTGTGATCATCATCTCCATGTCTACCCTTCCCATCCCGTTAAGGTATTAAGCGCGAAATAGTCTCGTTTACTTATTGCATGCTATTACCCGTCCCACCTATCAGTCCTGGAGGCTTTTAGGACTACTAATCCTAAAGGGAGGAAGCTTGGCTTTTCAGAGGTTTAAAAAGGTTAAAATACTAAGGCGTCAAGCAAAACACATGAAAGCAGTTATGGGAGCACAAAACAATTAAGGCTCAGATAAACCTCCTTTAATCACAGAAAATCATGTAGTTTAGCATGTCTTACATGTACTGATTAGGTCGAAATTATACTTAACGTTAGGCAGGCTGGTTCATTACATATTTTCAGGCAAAAAGTTCGCATTAGGCTCGCCTGGATGCAACTTATCGAAGACCAGTGCAATTAATTAACTACATACTTGTTTGCCTACGTGATGACCTATAGGCATGGCATCTACTGGTTTCAAGAATAAAGAAACAAACTGATTAAGAAAGTTGCCAGTTTTAACAGAATGGTGCGAGTTCTGTAATTAGTGCTAATCTTAAAACGAGTGATTCAGATTTGATTAATAGTTCCTATAGGCATGCTTTCTAGCGTCGTTAATTTAAACACTTTTACAGGCGTAGCAAGAGCGCAGAAATCCAATAGGCATGGTATCTAAATACTGTTAATTTTTAATCCTATAAATAGGTTTGCCTAGTGACCAATGCATGCGTAGAGTCTGGATTTCTGGTTACTTATAGGCATGGTATCCTTATGGAGATGCAGAATTCCTATAGACATGGTATCTATATGGATGCATAAACCTATAGACATGGTATCTATATGTGCAGAATTGCGGAAACTCTATGGACATGATATCTGTGTGGAGAAGTGTAGAAACCTTATAGACATGATATCTACATGTGATATGCAAATGTGCAAAGCTGTAGGCAAGATACATGAGTACAGAAGTGTGGTAATTCCCTATGAGCATGATATCTACCCCTTTGCATGCATGGTTACCCTTCCCTTTTCACTAATCACCCTAGAGGTTATTACAAAATTTATTACAGACCACGATGAATCGAAAACGGGAAATAAAATTACAATCAGAACTCTTAAGCTGCATCCAAGGAGCCTAATTCAAACCTAAGGTCTAACAATATGATATGAGCCAACTGCCAGGATCAGGTTCTAAAGCCTTTTTCTTATCCGGGATGTGTCAAAGTTCCAAGGAGTTTCAAGAACTCCAGGCAATGCTCACACCCATATATCATTACAGAACTAAATTAAAGTGCAGTGTGGAAGGGCCAGCCCTCCAATGTCCAAGTTCAGAGGGAGCTCAAGGTCCCAAGGCAAGGCTCATTGGAGGGTGGCAGAACTTAGAGTCTAGGAACAAGTGTAAATGCAATAGATGGATATAAGGGATGCCAAGGCAGGCTGGTGGTCATGCCCAGCAACATAAAATGCTGGCACACCCCTGACCAGCCCACTAGCCAAACATTGGAGAGTCCAGGACCTATTGAAGGTCAAACCATGGCCTGGGCAGTAATTGGGATACTGTCAGGCCAAGGTTTCAACTCAACACATAAAGGGGGTTAGGGGTAGGGATTCATATGAAAGCAGAAGCAAAGAAAGAAAAATACTCAGCATAAGCTACGAAGCATAAACAGCAAACCACACAGAAGAATGAAACTATAGAATAAACATATAGGGATGGGGCAAAAGTTTAAATGAAAGGGCTTACCAGTTTTCAGAAACAAGCAAGTAGGGAGAAGCAGTAGACTCAGGGAAGCCAAGTTGCAATCAAGAAGCAAGAGTGTAAGCTTTTAGAAGAGAATTTTGATGATTAAAAAATCGTGTGTGTGTTTAAAAATTGTGCCATGTATTTATAATGCAGAAGAGAAGCAGAAATAGGTAAGAAAATAGTTTGAAAATCAATCACACAAGGTTTCCCTTTAATTAAGGGATTCTGATTTCAAACGGGCAATGTAAATGAGGAAAAGAGCTAATTAAACACTTTTCAAAGTAATGCAAGAAGGGTAAATACATAATAGTTATTTAAGGAAAGGTTTTTGACAGTACACGGTCATGCAAATTAAGGGAAGGAAATCAGTTGACAACCAAGCAATCAAGAGTTGAAAATTTTATGTGAATGAACCAAGTCAGAAAAAGGTGAAGGGAGGCTCCACTTAAGAAGAATCAGTAGCAATCAATTAGCCCCAAAAAACAGGATTCTGATTCGAACACAAATTGGAAAACCTTTTGAAGAAAGATCACATATAAAAGGGTTGTCATGCTAATTAGAAAAGTTCATACACAAAAGGATTCAAACTTATTATATGGATCCAAAGTGAATTTGAGAGAGTCCAGGGCTCGAATGGAACCCTAGTCCAAACATACGAGACCACACTCGTCAAAAAACCCCAAATCCTAGGGTTTTCGACTTGAACCAAATGCAAAGAAGAGAAACAAGCAGATACAATAGAAAAAATAGAGTAAGGGAATTAATTTGAAACACAAATGAGAGTAGAAGAGACAGTAGAGGCAAATACGCTTAAGCAGGCATAGTAGGAACACTTAATGAACATGGTTGAAAAATGCAGTAGACGAATCATATCAAGTCATAGTGGAAGGCAAGTAGCAGAACATAGCATGTGAGACATAATATAGAAACATGGCATATAAACATAGCATGTGAAAACATAGTAGAGAGAAGAACAAAATAATGAAAACATGGTAGAAGAACATGTATATATGAAAACACATAAGGATATAAAACACACATAAGAAAGGAAGAAGAAAAGTCGGAAAACAGTGAAGCATTTTCGGAAAGCCCTAAACCAGAAAAGAGGCGACTTTGAAAGTAAGATTTTAAAAAGAAAAATTGGGGAAACCACTTGAAAACTCAAGATAAAGCATGAATACACACAGATCTGGAGATAACCGGAGAAGAACCTCGATAGTTAGGGTTTTTAGATGAACCCTAGAATGAGAAAGGCTTCGAAAACGTCCGATCTAAGTCAGATGAGACTGGAAATATGCTCAGGAGGCTAAGATGTGCCGGAGCCAGGCCGGAGATGGCCGGAAACCTCATGTCGGCGGAGGTCTGGGTGGAGACCTTTGAGGTCTAGCCTCGAACCTTCGAGTGCCAAGCACATAGGAGCGATAGGAGGTGAGAATAGATCATCCATGGCCTGAGAGGCCATGGGTTCTGGTGAGTTAGAGGTCGAAAATAGGGGGAAGGTGATTAGGGTTTCAAGAACACTCGAGAGAGTTTGAGAGGGGGAGGGTGTTCAGGGGCGGCTACTAAAATGAAAATGAGGGAATTAGGGTTAGTCATTAGGTTTAATTAAGGAAGGGCGAATTGAGGCCGTTGATCTCAAAGATCAACGGTTCAGATCAAAGGGGCTTGGGTCGGGCTGGTTTAAACGGGTTATTGGGCCATTTGGGTTTAATTAAAAATCTGATGGGGATGGGGCTAAATTGGCTATAATTGAAATAATAAGGGCTGTTTGTTAAATAGCCAATTTTCCCCTTTTATTATTTTATAAAAATAGTAAGAAATGATTTAGAAATAAATTACCGGTACTGAATTAATTAATAACATATAAATATTAATGTAAAAATACCAAAAGTGATCCTATGATTATAAAATGTTGTTAATTGTAAAATAGGCCATAATTGCAATTGTATGCAATTTAGCTAAAAAAAATACCAAACAAATGTATAAAAATACGCAAAAATTACTTTAATTATATCTTAGTGTAAATATGAGAATAAAATAAATTATTTACCAAAAATGCTAGTTTGGAAATAATTATTGAATTTTGTACTATTAAAATAGACAACAAATTGATTTTAAGATCTTTAAAAAATAAGGGAAAAATACCAAAACTCTTGGGCATGCTTATATATGCATGTACATACTATTTTGAGAATATTTTGAGTATATATAAATACATAGGGAAAAATTGGGTATCAACAGCCGGGACGTTCGGTTTTGAGTTTCGGTGAGTTTTGGGACACTTAGTCCCCAAATGAGAGCTTAAGTCTTGGAAATTTGACCATAGTC
>NW_017692884.1:0-5141 GCF_001879085.1 Nicotiana attenuata | reverse complement strand
GGAAGACAGATAAAAGGCTCATATTTACCTCCACATATACATAGGAAAATAAGCAGCACGTCTCAAACAACTGATTTTTAAAGAAATTCAGAAAACCTAGGAACATGATATCTAGAAGAACATTACAGAACAGAACATGCAGCGTTTGTTCTAAGGGAAGTGGAAGAATCCTAACCAGTTTGCCTACTGGTTTTATAGCCTGTTAAGCCTGGACAATTTCACACATAAACAGAACCTGATTTCACAGTTGTCTAAAGACCTAAGGCTTTCCTAGGCATGTATATGCAGTCATAATCTGGGAACCACCTAAACAATTTGAAGTTCTTTCATACTATAGGCATGCTGATCTAAGTGATGAATATATAGCAGGTGATTTTATACTGATTCATACAAGAACATGGTACCTATGTGTGGGACCGTTTTAGCCTACTTATTTTAGTGACATGTTTCAAAGCAGATATACATGCAGTCCTAAAACATGATCTCTAATGCACATGGAAAAGGTTATTTTATTTTAAACGGTATTAGTAACCTAATGGCAGGATTTCTAAGTGATAGCGACTTATGCAGAATCGGAAGTGAAATGATGAACTATAACATGTGATATGCAGAAGCAGTAAATATAATTGTCCTAAGTCAAGATATCTAATGCACGAATTTTGCATGATTTAAATGCGAGTGAGCATAGCAATCCTAAAGCATAGTATCTAATGCGTCATACAAACCTAAAACATGATTTCTACAGCAACTCATCATAATGTAAAACCTAAAACCGGTTTCTACCCAATTTACCCCACAGAATCATATAGCTACCCTCCCTTTTTACTAGTTACCCCAATATCTGTTTACAAAGGATTATTACAAACCAGGATTTAGTAAATTACATCAATGAGAAGTAACCTTATACTATAGAGAGCCTGAAGCAGGCCCAAAATAAGCCTAGGAGTACCATGCCTTCCGAGTAGTCTCAAATGCCCAGAAATCTCATAGCCAACAAGTGTCCAGGTGTGTCAGAGTTCCCTAAGGACCTCAAGGATCCCGGGCAGTGCTCACACCAAGACTTTTCTCAAATAGGGACTGGTTATGTGCAGTGTGGAAGGGCCAACCCCAGTATGCCAAAGTTCAGAGAGATCTCAAGGATCCCTAAGCAGTACACATACTAGACGGGCAGAACTTAATAATCTAAGAGTAAAGTGAGAGTTCTTGACACAGTTTGAAAGATTTAGTGAAACAGTATATAGATGACTCTAAGAGTGAAAAGGTTTTCTGAAATAGAAACTGGTTTGGTAGTGAAAAAAACAGTTTGAGAAGAGTACCCAAACATATTTTTTTTGAAAAGACAGCAAACAATCAATTGGTCATAAAACATCCAGATTCATATACACTTAACAAATAGATCTCACATTAGGGTAAAGTGGTTGGAGACACATAGAATTTACATTTTTAAAGAGAACCCATGATAGGGCTCAGGGAGGCATATAGTCAACAAAATGCATAGAACACTTGGAAGCTTATAGAATTAACAGGTTAGTCAGGATGGTAGGTAATAGAGCCATGTTGAAAGCAAAGAAACACTGGACAGAGTCAAACACACAACTAGAGTCAGTCGAATGCCTTAAAGATTAGGTAACTAACATGACTTCCTCAGGGAAGGAGAACAGACAAGGATGAATAGACATGCTGGACAAACATCAAATGGACAACTACAGTTTGTACGTGCTAATTACATATTGAACAAATCAGGATGAGACATGCTAAGTAAGGCAGTAACAAGAGCAGGAATTGAATCTATAACTAATGAGCTAGCACTGAAATGAAACACATAAAGTTTAGGTTTTAAAATTTAACTGAGACATACCAGCCAAGTAAGAGAAATGCAGAATATGCAAGAAACAGGTGCAATTCCACTATCTAGCCTTGGCTTTCAGCCGGCTAGACCCATAATAGCACAAGTAGCAAAGAAGGAGAAGAGTTTGAATGTATGTGTGTGTTATGAACTGATGTTCGTGTGTTAAGAAGTTAAATAAGAGAGTTTATATAGTGGTTCAAGAGTAGAGCAAATAAGGTAAAGGAATCAATAATCAGCAATTAAGGGATCCCAGAATCCAATCATACAAAGAGTTCAGCATGGTCTTCCCTTAATTAAGGGCAATTAGCCAACGGTAATGACAGGATTAATTAAGGCAAGAGGTTCAAATCAGACCAAATAAAGGAGTAAATAATCAGGGGTCTAATTAAGGAAAGAATCATGTAAAGAATTAGAAAATATACAGCAATCAAATAAGGCAAGAACGACTAATTAAGGTCGAAATCATAAAAACAGGCAAGACTTAGGACTACAAATTCTTAACAGAGCAAATCAATCAACCAGATTAACAACAATTCTGGAAAGAATATATCGATTCCCATAAATAAAGTAGACTACGTAAAACTTTATAAACACAGAGAAGTTAACCGAAAATTGATTCAAAAAGCCTAATAGAGATTAGTTAGGGAAAAAAATCACAGAGCAATGCATTGACAAAGGAAAATCGTGTAGGTCAAAGATACAGAGTGAATCAATACAACTGTTAACATTGAAAAACTCAGAATCAAAGCAAAAAATCAGAAAATCAGAGTTTCACATAAGTCGACTAGGGTTTAAGCAACTTTGCATAAATTAGTCAGGAACACTAAAAGGGTAATCGATTAAACATTTAAAAAATCAGAAAGACCTTGAGAAAATGACTTATAATGAACCCTAGCTTAGGGAAAAGTCGGAAAATCAGTTGAAACCGGAAAATTTCAAGGAAATCATGTAGGAGTTGCTCGATTCGTCTCAGATCTATACAGACCTGAGAAGATCGGAGATAGTAAATTAGGGTTTTTTAGAGAGCATAACAAAGACGAGAACATAGGCCTAGAAAACCATGGATTCATAGCAAAATAAGAAAGGTTTCTTACTCATGGTTGAGCAAACGGCCTGAAACAGACAAAGAAATCAAAGGTGCAAACCAGACCGCCTAGGTCCCTTGAGATCTTCTCAAGGATCTAGGAAACTGATGAACCATAGCAAGTAGGAGGCCAGTATAGGCCTGAGATGATAAAGAAATATCATAGAATAGGGCTAAGCCGGTGGCGGCGCCTGAGGATTAGGGTTTAGGTCTCAGAGAGAACGCGGAGGAGAGGATTCGAGGGCGGCTATATGGAGAGAATGATTTAGGGTTATGGGTCATTAGGAATAAAAAAGGAAAAGAGGAACGATGGCCGTTGATCTCTGTGATCAACGTCCAGGATTAGAGGGGTTTGGGGATGGGTAGAGGTCTCTAGGTTTGGGCTGGGGTGGATTTGGGCCTAGTCTTAGTGACTTAGGTCCGAAAATTAGAGAAATTAAAAGGCAATTTGTTAAATACCCAAATAATTGATAAAAAATATTTTATAAAAATAAATAACAATGAGAAAAAATAATTTTCATGCACAAAGGTGCTTTAAAATAATTATTTAATATTTTAAAAATATAATGAACCAATTTCTGGTAAGATAATGCAGTGATGTATGCATGGGCTATAATTGCAAAATTATTGCAATTGTAACCAAAAGGTGTAAATATGGCCATTTGTGAAATAATTTAAACTTAATACGGCTATAAATAACAAAATTAAATCAATGAAATATTATAGAGCCACTTGTGATGCAATTTTGTAATCACCTATATAAATAAAATACTAGAATAAATTAATTTAAGAATATAAAAATTTTGAAAAAATATCAATTGATGCTAATGCATAGTTTTGAAAGTATATATGCATTTTAAAATATTATAGGGAAAAATTGGGTATCAACAGTTGCCCCTCTTTACCCGGAAAGGATGAAAGAGTTTTCGGGTAAAGAAATAATGGCCAATTTTGACCGATTGGGATGTTCTGAAATAATAAGGGTCGAACCCTGATCTCTGAGCTGCCTACTTATCCCTGGTTTTACAGGAATCAGGCCATGTGTAGTTACGGATCCATTGGCAGAATATACTGATGAAGTCATTACAAGAACGGACGCGAGATTTCGGGATGGGTGAAAGAGTGGTTATGGTGAACGGTCAAGTTTAAGATAGTTTAAGGGACTGGAGCGAAGTCGCTCCTGCTGGGATAGCGGTTGCTTACTGGTCACCTGCAGATAAAGAGATGCTACGAACATGTATTTGTGCGGAAATTTAAACATGATGCGGATTCCCTTCGGACCATGAAAGTTGTCTTTGGACGGTGCGGATGACGTCCTTAGACCATGATGTCCTGGGCCATAAATTGTGAGATAAGAGATTCGCAGGCCATGAAATGATGTTCTCGGGCCATGAAAATGGTGCCTCCGAACCATGTCGCCTTTGAATAATGATATGCAAATTTAAGAGATCCTCAGGCCATGGCATAGTGTCTTCCGTCTATGAGGATGATGCCTTTAGACTATGGCGCCTTTGGACAGGTTGGCGATACTTCAGCCCATGAGATGCAACAATGTGATGCTAAAGTCAACAAGACAAGGCTTAGTCTTGTGAGGTTGAGGGAAGAGCTTAGCCCGAAAGAGGAGCAAATAGATAGTGCCGGAATAGAGCAACATTTATGCAAGGAGGGACAATGCTTAGTCCCATGAGAAGGCAATGCTTAGCGTTATGCAAAAATCGGAGACAGAGCTTAGTCTCACGCAAGATGTGGGACAGGGCTTAGTCCCATGCAGATGGAAGGCAGGGCTTAGCCTTATGCAAATATGGAGGCAGGGCTTAGCCTCATGCAAGAGGGGAGACAGAGCTTAGTCTCATGCAGGATGCGGGACAAGGCTTAGTCCCACGCGGATGGAAGGTAGAGCTTAGCCTTATGCAAATATGGAGGCAGGGCTTAGCCTCATGCAATGTTCAGGACAAGGCTTAGTCCTATGCAAATGGAAGGCATAGCTTAGCCTTATGCAAATATGGAGGCAGGGCTCAGCCTCATGCAAGGTTCGGGACAGGGCTTAGTCCCATGCAAATGGAAGGTAGAGCTTAGCCTTATGCAAATATGGAGGCAGGGCTTAGCCTCATGCAATGTTCAGGACAAGGCTTAGTCCTATGCAAATGGAAGGCATAGCTTAGCCTTATGCAAATATGGAGGCAGGGCTCAGCCTCATGCAAGGTTCGG
>NW_017692883.1:0-5143 GCF_001879085.1 Nicotiana attenuata | reverse complement strand
CAGGTACTATTCTGGTCTGTGATAGGGATGCTTCAGTGCTATTTGACCCTAGGTCTACGTATTCGTATGTGTCGTCCTATTTTGCACCCTACCTGGTTATGCCTAGTGATGCTTTGGGTATTCCTGTTTATGTATCTACACCGGTGGGTGATTCTATAGTGGTCGACCGAGTTTATCGTTCCTGTGTGGTAGTGTTTGAGGGTCTTGAGACCCGTGTCGATTTATTGCTCTTAGACATGGTGGATTTCGACGTCATATTAGGGATGGATTGGTTGTCCCCGTATCATGCCATCTTGGATTGTCACGCCAAGACCGTGACCTTGGATTTACCAGATTTGCCCCGTTTGGAGTGGCGAGGGACCCCAGGTCATGCCACTCGCAGTGTTATCTCATATGTGAAGGCTCGACGCATGGTCGAGAAGGGGTGTTTAGCTTATCGTGGCGTATGTTCGCGATTCCAGCTCAGAGGTCCCTTCTATTGATTCTGTTCCTATTGTTCGGGAGTTCCCCGATGTTTTCCCTTCAGTACCTGCCGGGTTATGCCGCCCGACAGGGATATCGATTTTTGTATTGATCTGGCTCCGGGCACGCAGCCCATTTCTATTCCGCCGTATCGCATGGCCCCGCCAGAGTTGAAGGAGTTAAAGGATCAGTTGTAGGATTTGCTTGAGAAGGGTTTCATTAGACCCAGTGTTTCTCCTTGGGGTGCGCCGGTGTTATTTGTGAAGAAAAAGGATGGATCGATGAGGATGTGCATTGATTACCGGCAATTGAACAAGGTGACGATAAAGAACAAGTATCCACTGCCGAGGATTGATGATTTGTTTGACCAGCTTCAGGGTGCGAATGTGTTTTCAAAGATAGACTTGAGATCTGGCTACCATCAGCTGAGGATTAGGGCATCCGATGTCCCTAAGACAGCATTCCGCACTCGGTACGGGCATTATGAGTTCCTGGTCATGTCGTTTGGGTTGACCAATGCCCCAGCAGCATTCATGGAGTTGATGAACCGAGTGTTCAGGCCATATTTGGACATGTTCGTGATAGTCTTTATTGATGATATTCTGGTGTACTCCCGCAGCCAGGAGGAGCACGAGCAGCACCTCAGAGTGGTTCTTCAGACTCTGAAGGATAGTCAGTTGTATGCTAAGTTCTCGAAGTGCGAGTTCTGGTTGAGTTCGGTTGCATTCCTGGGTCATGTTGTATCAGCAGAGGGTATTCAGGTGGACCCGAAGAAGATTGAGGCAGTCAAGAATTGGCCTCGACCAGCATCAGCTACAGAGATTCGGAGTTTCTTGGGGTTAGCAGGTTACTACCGCCGGTTCGTGGAGGGGTTTTCATCTATTGCAGCCCCGATGACCAGATTGACCCAGAAGGGTGCCCAGTTCAGATGGTCGGATGAGTGTGAGGCGAGCTTTCAGAAGCTCAAGACAGCTCTGACTACGGCACCGATATTGGTTTTGCCCACAGGCTCAGGACCCTATACAGTGTATTGTGATGCTTCCCGTATTGGGCTTGGTGCGGTATTGATGCAGGATGGCAGAGTCATTGCTTATGCTTCGAGGCAGTTGAAGATCCACGAGAAGAATTACCCGGTTCATGATCTCGAGTTGGCAGCCATTCTTCATGCTCTGAAGATTTGGAGGCATTACCTATATGGTGTGACGTGTGAGGTGTACACGGATCACAAGAGTCTGCAGTACTTGTTCAAGCAGAAGGAGTTGAACTTGAGGCAGAGGAGGTGGTTGGAGCTGTTGAAGGATTATGATGTTACTATCTTGTACCACCCGGGGAGAGCCAATGTAGTGGCCGATGCATTGAGTAGGAAGTCCGCCAGCATGGGTAGTCTTGCTTATGTTCCGGTCAGCCAGAGACCACTTGCTTTGGATATTCAGGCCCTGGCCAATCGATTTGTGAGGTTGGACATTTCTGAGCCTAGCAGAGTGTTAGCTTGTACGGTCGCTCGTTCTTCATTATTGGAGCGTATCCGTGATCGGCAGTTTGATGATCCCCATTTGTGTGTCCTGAGAGACACGGTGCAGCGTGGAGGTGCCACGAAGGTGACCTTAGATGATGATGGTGTTTTGAGGTTGCAGGGGCGAGTTTGTGTTCCCAATATCGATGGGATTCGAGAGTTGATCTTAGCGGAGGCCCATAGTTCTCAGTATTCTATTCACCCGGGTGCCGCGAAGATGTATCAGGACTTGCGGCAGCTTTATTGGTGGCGTAGGATGAGGAAAGATATTGTTGCATATGTGGCTCGATGTTTGAATTGTCAGCAGGTTAAGTATGAGCATCAGAGGCCTGGTGGTTTGTTTCAGAGGATTGAGCTTCCCGAGTGGAAGTGGGAGAGGATTACCATGGATTTCGTTACTGGACTTCCGATGACTCGGAAGAAGTTTGATGCTATTTGGGTCATTGTTGATAGGCTGACCAAGTCAGCGTATTTTATTCCTGTTGCAGCCACTTATTCATCGGAGAGGTTAGCTGAGATCTACATCCGAGAGATTGTTCGCCTTCATGGGGTGCCGGTATCTATTATTTCGTATCGGGGTACGCAGTTTACCTCGCGCTTCTGGAGAGCAGTTCAGTAGGAGTTGGGCACCCAGGTTCAGTTGAGTACAGCGTTCCATCCTCAGACGGACGGCCAGTCCGAGAGGACTATTCAGATATTGGAGGATATGCTCCGAGCCTGTCTCATTGATTTCGGAGGCTCGTGGGACCAGTTTTTGCCTTTAGCAGAGTTCGCCTACAACAACAGCTACCAGTCCAGCATTCAGATGGCTCCATATGAGGCGTTGTATGGTAGGCGATGTCGGTCTCCAGTCGGATGGTTTGAGCCGGGGGAGGCTCGGTTATTGGGTACAGATTTAGTTCAGGAGGCCTTGGATAAGGTCAAGATCATTCAGGACAGGCTTCGTTCGGCTCAGTCGCGGCAAAAGAGTTATGCGGATCGTAAGGTTCGAGATGTAGCTTTCATGGTTGGCGAGCGGGTCTTACTCCGAGTGTTGCTTATGAAGGGCGTGATGAGATTTAGGAAGAAGGGCAAGCTTAGCCCTAGGTTCATTGGCCCATTTGAGATTCTCGATCGTGTGGGAGAGGTGGCTTACAGACTTGCCTTGCCGCCCAGCTTGTCAGTCGTGCATCCAGTGTTTCATGTATCCATGCTTCGGAGGTATCACGGCGATCCAGCCCACGTGTTAGATTTCAGCACTGTCCAGTTGGACAAGGATCTGTCTTACGAGGAGGAGCCGGTAGCCATTCTAGACCGGCAGGTTCGACAGTTGAGGTCGAAGAGTTTTCCTTCAGTGCGTGTCCAGTGGAGAGGTCAGCCTCCTGAGGCATCGACCTGGGAGTCCGAGTCTGATATGCGGAGCCGTTATCCTCACCTATTTCCCGACTCAGGTACTTCTTTCTTTTGTCCGTTCGAGGACGAACGGTTGTTTTAGAGGTGGAGAATGTGACGACCCAAAGGGTCATCACTTGTTTTCTTAGTCATTCCGTGCTTCCGAGGCCTTGAAAACCTCACTTTTAGTTGCCTCGATTTGCGTGCGCAGTCCGAGCGCGTAGCCGGAAAGTTTTTATGTTGAAATATATGAATTATGTGAAAAACTTGATGAATTTTGATATTAATATGATTAAAGTTGACTTTGGTCAACATTTTGGGTAAACGGACCCGAACTCGTGATTTGACGGTCTCGGAAGGTCCGTAGAAAAATATGGGACTTGGGCGTATGTCCGGAATTGAATTCCGAGGTCCCAGGCCCGAGAAATGAATTTTTCCGTGAAATTGTTTTCTGAGAATGTTTAAGGAAAATGAAAATGAAATTTGATCAAAACGTAATGGTATCGGGCTCGTATTTTGGTTCCGATGCCCGGTACAGGTCATATATGTTGTTTAAGCGCTTCCTGTAAAGTTTGGTTGAAAACGGACGTCGTTTGACGTGTTTCGGCCTTAAATTGGAAAATTTGGAAGTTTATGAAATTTGAAAGATTTCTTGGATTATAAGTCTCAATTCATTGATTTTGATGTTATTTTGGCGATTTGATCGCTCGAGCAAGTTCGTATGATGTTTTTGAGTCAGTGCATATTTGGTTTGGAGCCCCGAGGGCTCGGGTGAGTTTCGGATAGGTATTGGGGTGGTTTTTGTCTTAGAAAAATTGCAGAAAATCTACAGCAGGTATTCCTTCTTTGCATTAGCGTCCCTCTGGTCGCGTTCGCGAAGGCTTCTCCTCCCCCTTCTTCGCGTTCGCGAGCCACTCCTCGCGTTCGGGTACAACAAATCCCGGACCCCAGCCATTTCCTCAATGCGTTCGCGTGAAGGCTCCCGCGTTCGCGGAGCCTGGTCTGCCTCTTCTACGCGTTCGCGTAAGGCACCACGCGTTCGCGTAGGCCAATTGTGAAGCCCCCAGATTTTTCCTCTTCGCGTTCGCAGTGACCCTTCGCGAACACGATGCCTGCCCGTTTTCCTTCATCGCGAACGCGACCGGGGTGTCGCGTACGCGAAGGGCAAATTTCTGCCCAGTGATTTAAGACCCAAAAAAGAACAGAAACGGGATTTTATCCCATTTCTCAAACTCTCTCTCTTCTCCAACAGCTCTTGGGCGATTTTTGGAGCGATTCTTCATCAAACTTTCTTGGGTAAGTGTTGCTCAACTCGTTTTCTTCAACTTCCATTAATATTATTCGAATTATTAGGCCTAAACATGTGAAAATAGGTAGAAAATAGGGGTTTTGGGTAGAGTTAGGGCTTTGGGGATTTTGGGTGATTCAACCTCAATTTGGGGTCGAATCTTGAAACAAATTATATATTTGAACTCGTGGGGTTATGGGTGATTGGATTTTGGTCCGAGCCTCGTGTTTGGACCATGTGGGACCGGTGTCGAATTTTGGTATTTTTGGAAGAATGATAGGAATTTCATTTCTAGGCTATGGGATTATGTTTTTGAGCCCTTATTGATATTATTGAACTAATTATGCCTAGATATCATTGTTTCGGAGTTGGATTGTAGAGGAAAGGCGGTATTAGAGAGTTGATTGCTATTCTTGGACCGAGGTAAGTGTTTGTTCTAACTTTGGCTTGAGGGAATAGGATTAGGATGTTATTTGCTACTTGCTAAATGTGGAGTACGGTGTATAGGC
>NW_017692882.1:0-5143 GCF_001879085.1 Nicotiana attenuata | reverse complement strand
AAGTCGACAGAAGCGGTAATATATCCGCAGAAGCGGATTGGCTGGCAGTTTAAGTGAGATTTATCGTTCTTCGCGAATTTTTTTTGAAAGACAACATTTTGGACTCCAAACCTTGAGAACTTTGAGGCGATTTTGAAGAGTGTTTCGAGGGCTTTAATCAGGTATGGATTCTTGGACTTAGAATACGATTTTATGGTGTAAAAACATGGATTTAGACTGAATAATCAAGGAATCAAAGGTAAAAAATGGTGGTTTAGGGCTTGAACTTATGAGAGTTTAAAATAGGGATTTGAGGGGTCAATTGGACTCCGATTTTGGTAAATTTGATATGTACGGACTCGTGGCGAGACGAGGAATCCGGTGATGTGAATTTCGTAATTTTTCGAGAAGTGGGCCCGGGGCTCGGGTTTTGCCAACTTCGTGATTTTTGATATTTTTCGAGTCTTTTCGATTGGGTTATGATTCATTAGCCTATTGTGATGTATTCCTTGTGGTTTTGGTTAGATTCGATGCGCGTGGAGGTTGGTTTGAGGGGCAAAGGCGTCGCGAGCTAGAGATTTCACCGGTTCGAGGTGAGTAATGATTTTGAATGACGTCCTGAGGGTTTGAAACCCTGGATTTGCACAACTTGGTGCTATGTTGAGATGAGACACGCGTTCCATGACGAGCGCGGGGTCATTTACTATTGGGGACTGTGACTTGGTCCAGTCCGGATGATATTTTACTGCGTATAAGCAATGACTTGTTGTTTTCACTATGATTTGGGCTTATTGCCATATTTGGGGCTTATTGCCATATGTGAGGAGGCTTTCAGGCCTCGAGTGATATGTGGGGAGGCTTTCAGGCCTCGAGTGTATTGTGAGAAGGCTTTCAGGCCTCATGTTGATATGTACAGGCTTTCAGGCCTTATGATGATATAGCGCTTGGGCTGTAGGAGCCCCTCCGGAGTCTGCACACCCACAGTGAGCGCGGGTACCCATTTAGAATTGGACAGTGGTAACAATGACACTATCACACGTGTTTTGGTCAGGTAACAATGACTGACCAGTCAGGTAACAATGCTGACTTACTGATTGAGTATAATTGATGTTTAACTATTTTCAAAAAGGTTTTTCTTATTATTTTTCACTGATTTCTACTATTATTCTGAAGTTGCTGTTTGAGATAGCATTATCTGTGCCTGTGTGGGATTTTATATTCTCAGCCGTTATTCATTTTTATTTCTCACTGGGTTGGAGTACTCACTTTACTCCCTGCACCTCGCATGCAGATGCAGGTATTGTTCACCCGGTAGTGGGTTTTGAGCTGGTTGAAGGTATTGCTATCGTAGCTGAGCAGAGTGACCGCCAGCGTTCGCGGCACCGGATTACTTCCTTTGGTTCTAAATTTTATTCCGTATATTTTTGGCCCTGTAGTTGTATTTAGACTTTTCTAGATGCTCGTGACTTGTGACACCCCGGTTGGGTTGTGTTGGGTTGTAAATACTGGTTAGTATTGTCGTTAAGCTGTATTTATCTATTCATTTATGTTTAATAATTGTTAAAGAGACGATTTGGGTTAGTTGGCTGGCCTTGTCTTCACGAGAGGCGCCATCACGACCGGGTTGGAAATTGGGTCGTGACAAGTTGGTATCAGAGCCTAGGTTACTAGGTCTCACGAGTCATGAGTAGGTTTAGTAGAGTCTCGCGGATCGGTACAGAGACGTCTGTATTTATCCTCGAGAGGCTGCAGAACCTTTAGGAAAACTTCACATTCTAGAATTCTTATCGTGCGTACTTAATTCAGCTTGAGATGCAACTCTTGAAACTCCTTCCACACGTCTGTATGCGCACTTGAGCGCTCAGTATTATATGTGCCTTGATGGTTTGTGATTCCCCGATCGAGGGGCGAGATGTGAGATTCGTGAGTATGTTGGGCCAGTCTGGAGGACTTGAGGCCGGATCTTGCCTATGGCTTGAGCACTGAGGTGTTGATTGTGCGAGCAAGTGTTTTGAACTTATATGTTCAGTATTGTTCTTATTAGCCGGAATGGCTGTTGGATGTCCATGTGCTGAGTATGTTAGTACTGCGAGATGCATCTATGTGATCTTGGTAGTGACGAAGAAGTCTGCTGGATAATAGATGACTGTTAAGTGTTCGATTCCTATGGTGACTTGATGTGTAGCCCTAATTATAGGCGCGTGAAGAATATTTTTGTGTCTCCTATTTGGGAAGTGAAATACATTTCATGTGGCGGTATGAGTTCAGACTCAGGAAGACTAATGACTGTGTAACGTATATGATGGTAGAAGGTATGTCGAAGTACTAAATTGAGGCGAAGTAGGTGGGTTATCTCCCGCGGAGTGTTCTTAAGTGGTATGGTCCTTATGTGTGTGTTAGAAGATCTCATGTGTAATTGAAGGGTACGTGTTGAAATTTGAGAATTCAGGTAGCTTAAGAGAGTAGACTCAACCGATGTGGGGATGAATGTGAGATCTGTAGAGGATTACACTACTAGAAGATCCGTGTTTTCACAAGCTTGTACATGATTTGAGTTGAGTCTCACTGTGGCATTGTGGCATCATTAAAGTAAAAGTGTTATGAGTTGTTAAGTGTGTCTTGATATATGGCTTCGAGCCAAGTTAGGGAGGTTGCTATTGATTAGCTGATTGCACGGTTATGTGCTATGTTGGTTCCGTTTCGAGATATTCTGGCGGATTAGTCTGGTTGCAGAAATTGAGCCGAGGATGGCACGAGTGAAGCAAAATTTTGACAAGGGCTATATGGTGCTTCGTGGGAATGTGAAAATAATGGAATGTCTTGAGCTGTTGTTGATAAAGAATGCTCAGTGTATAGAGAAGGAAGATGTTTGTTTGTATCGGAACGGGATCATATCCTGCGGTGTCAGAGTGCTAATAAGGCACGAGTGGTTCTGTTCGTTAAGTCAGGTAATTTACAGTTTTATAATAGTGAATGACTCTCGAGAATGGTTTTATTGTGTTCAAGATTTTGCATGTAATAATCAGGTGTCTTAAGGTTGTGTATGTGGCTAGAGACTGTGTTTTCATTAGAAAAGATCAAGACTTGTGGTATTTTATGTTAATTATGGGATTCTATGTATCAGTATCTGGAAAGTAATGGTAACGAATTCAGATTCACAGGAAGTTCTTCAAGTAAAGTATGCTGGAATGTGGTATTTCTGGGAACATTTGAGAGGGCTTTCAGTGGCCTATGGGTCTTAGACAGTGTGGTCTTATGTTCGAGTCTCGTGTGGTAAACCTGGGTTGAGGCATTGTGGTGCTACAGCAAGGAAGAATATCAAGTTGATGATGAATCAGAAGGGAAATTTGATAGACGGAATAGACTGATAACAGACCGAATCGGTATGGTAAAGGTATGATTAATTCTTCGTATGTGATCGAGGTAATGAGCTTTTACAGGCATGTTGCAGCAATGCTCTTAAGTCTTGACAGCTTGCTTAGCCTGGTTTGGATAGAAGGATTCAGTCCTGGCAGTTTAGTTTGTGGTTAGGAAAAGGGAGACGGAGTTCTCATGATATCCTAGTGTGGTATGGTATATGCGATATGTTGTGGAGGATTAGGATTTGTGTGTGTAAGGCTTAGGTTCAGTTCGGAATGGAAAGTCATTAAATTCTTAAGCAGCACGGGCAGCTGCAGGTGATTTAAGAATCGATCTTCAGATGATTAAGGAAAATGGTACTGCTATTCTAGTGAGTTGACGGGGTATATGTTCAGTAAAAGGGGAAGGTGATGTAAACTGATAATACTTCGGTGGTATTACGACATTTTCTTGTTGGATCAACTGTTGATATTTGAGTTTGTTGATGGCACAGGGAAATTTTAGAATATCTCCCGTGGAATGAATGGGTACTTGATGTGTGATAGGTATTCATACGGCAGAATTTGGGATTAGGTACAGTGATTCGTGTGCTATATGGAGTCGGAGACTGTTCTCAGGTACAGACTATGTACTGGTTGTGGATCGTGTGTATCGGCACCGTTTGGCGGCTATTGGGATTTGGAGGCCGGAGTGGATCTTTCTTTGCTTGGTATATTAGATTTTGGATACGATATTGGAGTGTAGACTGGTTGTCTCAGTGTTGGGTTATTCTAGACTATTGTGCTATGGGCTATGTCGGAAAACGCCACAGGTTCCGTGGCGAGGTGCATCGGGTTATGTTCTAACAGAGTGGTTTGTATTCCGAAGACCAGCGGACGGCTGGGAAGGATTGTTTTTCTTAATTGGGCCTTCGTGGCGGATGTCAGTGCAGAGGTTTCTACCATTGATTCGGTTCCGGTATTGAGGGACTTTTTCGGATGCATTTCTTGTGGCCGGGCATGTTGCCGGGCGAGATTGTGAATTTCGGTATTTATTTGGTGCCGTGCACTGTATCGTACGGCTCTGGCAGGAGTTATAGTAGTGGGAGGAGCAGCTTCAGGCTTCTTGGTATTGAGATCGTTGGCAGGTCAATGTGGCTACGTATTTAGCTTGAGTTAGCTTGGTTAGTCACGGGTTGTATTGTTGAGGGACAAGTTGATTCGATCGTTATTGAACTGCTAGTGATATGGGGAGACCTATGAGTTTTTTTTTCTGTGTTGTGAGGCTTTATGACTTGTTGGTTATGGGCACACGTGGTGCAGTTCTATTGGGGATTCATAGTGGAAGTCGAGCGGGAAGAGTAATCGGGTGTTGCTCGGTAAGTGGAGTATTGGTTATGACCATCGGGTGCGTGTCGTATGTTATTTGTTTCACCGTGGGTGTAATGAATTGCTTTGGTTTCAGACATTAAATTGTGCGTGGCTGTCGATTTTCATAGTGACTTGAGGTGCTTCATGTGTAACAGTGTTTGGATAAGATCGCGCATTGTGGCGAGGCCACACGGGGGTATGACCTTTCGGGGTAGCTTCAGGTATTCTATTTCTAGGATGGGAGACGGGGTCTCAGCCTTGTATGGTGATGGACTGATGAGCTTGAGGTACAACTCTTTCGTTTGAGTCATTTGTCATGATTTGAGTATGTTCAGACCGTTTCTTATTGGTGCGCGTATTATGCAAGTTGTGGCTTAGGCCTGTGTTGAGGTGTCGTATCACCAGAGTGGTGTGTTGGATTCGAGGTGATCGTTGGAGTCATTAATGAATGCGAG
>NW_017692881.1:0-5143 GCF_001879085.1 Nicotiana attenuata | reverse complement strand
CAGGGAGTATTGTGTAACTATTGGGGGTCGAGAATGCCGACCCAGAGGCTCAACGCTTGATCGCAAGGCCGAAATATAAGCTCATACGTCACACTCTCTGTGGCGTAGACTCCAATGCTAAATGGATACGGAAGCAGGGCACCACCAAACACCTCTCTATGGTTCGTTCAGACTTCAAGAATGCTGCCAAAGTGTGGCAGAACTTAGTGCAGGCGAGACTGATGCCGGGTGAGCACAGCAGTGACTGCACTCGAGCTCGAGTGTGTCTTATCTTCTCTTTGATGACCGGCCGACCAATTAACATAGCTGATATCATGCTCAATGAGATGGAGCGCACGAGGTTCGGGCGACAGATTCGGCGGTTCTTCTTTGTCAATGTACTTACCCAGTATATGATCTCTCGAAGGGTGCCAGAGTACCCCGAACATGACGAGGTGGTGGAGGTGCCGGCTGGGCTTATGGACATCACATCTGTGGTGGAGACATCGTCCAAACTCACTCCTGCTGCTCGGATGGAGCGAGAGGAAAACTTCAATAGGTATATTTATAAATCGTTAAACCTACTCATGAGCAGAGCCGGCATTACAGACGCGGAGCGCACGCATTTGCGCGATGACTTGACCAGCGCGTCAAAGGAGATGTTGGGGATTGCACCTGGAAGCCCCATTCACTCATCTGAGGACATCAACTCTGCCAAAGGCTCAGATACTGAGGAGGAGGATGGCAATGGTGCTACAGGGCCCATGGCTTTGGTGCCTTTCAGACCGGCTGATGATGGCCCCAGCACTGCTGGGGGGAGTGGACTCTAATTGACAGGGAGTTTTTCTTTTCACCCTACTCCGTTTTTCATCTTTTCCTTGCATCGAGGGCTATGCATATTTCAAATGTGGGGTGGGAGAAAAACTACCTGCGCTGTATTTGTATATTGTGTATTAACTATTTTAGTAGTTCTAGTGTAGTTAGTCTAGTTTAGTATTAGTATTAGTATTAGTTGTTTTAATCGAAAAAAAAATTTGAAAAAGTTCGAACTTTTCCCGACGATGGATCTTTTGGACAATTTTCTTGAGGGATAAAAGTCCGATTTAAAAATACCAAAAAAGATTTTTTTTTTTTTTTTTTAGAATAGCTAGGTAGTATTCCTTGGTTTTTATTTAGGCACCGGTTCTTTTCCAAGGATGTAGCTCGAACCGGGCACTTTAATTTCTTTTTAGGAGTAGTTTAGGAAGAAACTGAGTCGCTCTGAGATACTCATTGACATGGTTGATGCTGGCACATTAGGCTATGACATACATTCTATTTTCCCGTGTATTTGGTTTGAATTGTGAAGCCTAAGTAAAGTAAATAACCTATTTTGTGACGCCTTTTCTCAGTTGTTTGACTCGTATGCCACATAGTGCAATATTGCTTAAATTTCTCAATTATGTGGCTTGCTTGACTTGAGAGTTGAACAGAACCGTCTTGATTGAGTCATGTGCAACATGTGTGTGAGGAATTGTGATTTTTTATGCTATCCTGTGTAGTCTAGAAATTGCCCCGTGCGTTAATTGAAGCGAAATTGTAAGTGTGCTAATCTAGGAGATGACGTAGGCATTTTCTTGCTTGATCATGGATGTGCTTGTCACATAAAAATAAAATTTTCCGTTGCTAGCCCCTTTGAGCCTATAGACCTTTCTTTGGCACCCACATTACAAGCCATACTCCTATTTTGTTCTTGATTTGATATTGATTGACCTGTACCTCCTAAGGCACTTAGTCGCTAAAAGAAGTAAGGTTAGAGATTGGGGAGTAGCTTTTGAGTGGAACTATGGAAGGACCGTTGGTGCACTAAAGTTGAAATCAAAGGTCACTAGCCGATGAACTTTATTGTATGGAGTGTGTGAAAAAGAAAAAAAAAAGAGAAAGAAAAATTTAAAGAAAAAAATGATAGTGAAAGTATCTAGAAAACACCTCAAATTCTTAATAATTTGTGCTAGTGGGAGTATAGAAGTGCTTGAATGAACTTAAGGTCTATGTTGTGTATGGCAAGTGATTTGGTTGAGAAGAATATGTGCTTGAATTGTGAATGTAGTGTATTAAAGTGCTTAGGAGGGTTAGCCACTATTCTAAAATATATCCTACCCATCCCTTAGCCTACATTACAACCTTAAAAGTCCTAATTGATCCTAGATTTGGCTAGCTTAAATTAGTAGAGATATACACTAAGGGCAAGCTTATGGTACGACCACAGGATGCATATGAATTCTTTGTGAGAGTGAGCGAATTTTGTTCAATTGTGTGATGTCCTTAATCTATATTCAAAAGTATATTTGAATGTGTGGACCAAATTATATTCACTCTTTTGTTTGTTGGTGAGAGCACATGATCTCATGAATGATTGGTAATGTTGTAAACTTTCTTGTTGGGTAAGTGCACGAATTGAGGGTGCTTAGTGGTTGCAAGTCGATTGTTGAGGTTGGGTGGTGACGAATAGGTTGTTGGAAATTATTTGAATTGAAATATTATACTTGGGTATGCTTAAACGGGAAGAATGTGAAATTTTGTGTATTCATGCTTGTGTGCCGGTATTGATTGTAGTCAAGGGTATAATGTGTGGTTAAAAGTTAAGGTGCTCCTCTATGATTGAACTTTGTACGTAGTTGGGGGTAGTAGATTGTCCAATTGCTCGAGGACGAGCAAGAGTCTAAGTGTGGGGTGTTGATGTTTAGCTTAAAGTATATATACTTTTATGTATATCGCCTCATATTTTACTCTTGTTTCGTGAATTTGGGATGTTAAATGATATGAATTATATTAATTTGAAGTGTTTTTACTTGTAGGAATGATTCGGGAGCAAGTGGGAGCAAAACGTGCAAGATTTGAAGCTAAAACGAACAAAATAAAAAATGAGGCCAGTTGGGGCGCCACAGGTAGTGCCTGGCGCCACCTGTGGCGCCAAAAACAGTGTGCTTAAATTCTGGGCGCTAGGGACGGCGCCTGGCGCCGGGCTGGGCGCCAGTTACGAGAATTTTATCCTATTTCGCCCGGGACAAGGTTATTTCGGCCCTAAACCTATCCAACACGTATAAAAGCCATCCTAAAACCTATTTTGGGGAGAGAGACGGATTTTGGAGCAAAAACACACGCTAGAAACGTTGAGGAGCAAGAACCACTCGGATTTCTTCATCTTTTTCAGTATTTTCCAATTAATCAAAACTTATGAATTTGTTTGATTACATCATGAGTGGCTAAACACCCATTGTTCTGGGGTTGTGATTTAGCCATGAATATTGTTGTTTGATATTAGCTTGACCTTGATTATAATTCATTCAAATATGGTTGTTTCTTCAATTCTGTGTTTAATTGCTTAATTGTCTGGCCAGCAGTTAGGTTCTATTTACTATCTATGCTATGCTTGGGAAAGCCATGTTTAGATTAGAGAAGAATTGAAGAGAGCATGATCTTAACCCTTAGGGGGAGCGAATTTGTGGTTAAGATAGGAATATACCTAGTCACCGTGCTTAATTAAATATCGTGATCTTAATGCATTCTTAATAGATTAATTTCATAGGAATATAGGCGTTAATCTATTGAGAATAGGTGAGTAGTACTTCGGGAGAAGGCTATGAGAGCATTTATCGATTAATTAGCAACCATGAGTGAATTATATGAAGGGGAGAGTTAATTAGAACACAATACGAATGGTGAATCGATCACAACCCTGGAATACTTGTCTCTACTGAATACACAACAATCAATTCGTTACTTGATAATTTAGTTATTATTTAGAATTGTAGTATAGTATAATCATATTATTGGACTTTGCTTTTAGCTAGATTGAATAACAATTTTAGTAATTTAGTGAGTAGTTTACACAAGTCTCTGTGGGTTCGACACTCAACTTATCATTATATTGTTTGTCGACCACGTATACTTGCGTGTGCGTTTGGGAGCAACAAGTTTTTGGCGCCGTTGCCGGGGACTTGAATATTAGCTACTTGCTAGTTTTTGTTTTAATTGCTTATTTTATCTAGTCTAACATTACTTGATTGTTGCTCAGATCTCAGGAACTTTGATTGAATGCGTAGGGTCAGAAGCCAGGACCGACTTCAAGGCTTTGATCCTGAACCTGAGAGAACATTTCACAGGAGGTTAAGGGAAGCAAGGGACACGAATAATATTCAGCCACTTGTTCAATTTCTTGTGGACATGGCAGAGGAGCAACCCATGGCTGTTCAGGAGGTGGCAATGCCCAGCATTGCTAATGTCACCTCCAGTATAGTGAAGCCTAGGATCACCGGGCACTTTGAGCTGAAACAGAGCATGATCCAGCTGCTTCATGCAAACGGGCAATTTATGGGTCTTCCACACGAGGATCCACAGCAGCATATTCTGAACTTCTTGGAGATTAGTGATACTTATATCACTAACGGGGTCACTCCAGATTATGTGAGGCTCACACTTTTTCCATTCTCTCTGTTGGGTGAGGCTAAGCGATGGCTAAAGGAAGAACCAGCAAATTCCATTACCTCATGGAACGATTTGGCAAGAAAATTTCTGGCAAGGTTCTTTCCTTCAGGCAAAACTGCAAAGATCAGAAGTGAGATAGTTGCTTTCAAACATAAAGCAGGAGAATCTTTATACTCAGCTTGGGAAAGGTTCAAAGGGCTACTCAGAGACTGTCCTCATCACAATCAGACGAATGAAGTGTTAGCTCATACTTTCATAGAAGGATTACATTCTGAAACAAAGATCGTGGTAGATGATGCAGCTGGGGGTCAAGTGTTGGAGAAAAGCTTTGACGAGATATATGCATTACTGAACAAATTCTCCAAGACCAAGCCGGATTGGCAAGGAGAGATGGGTAGACACATAGTGCAAAAGTCTGCAGGGGTTCTTGAATTAGATGCCGTCTCAGCATTATTCACGCAGATTGCTACGCTGGCCAATCAAGTCAACCAGATGAACTTGAATATCAACAAGCAACAGGTACAACCGATACAACAGGTTCAAGCTTTTTGTGAAATATGTGGAGAGGGACACACGAGCGACATATGTTCTGCAAATCCAGAGTCTGTCTGCTTCGTGGGTAATTCAAATAGGGGCCAAGCAAATCAATATGGGAACACTTACAATCCCAATTGGAGGAACCACCCAAACTTCTCTT
>NW_017692880.1:2079-5144 GCF_001879085.1 Nicotiana attenuata | reverse complement strand
TCGATTTGGGTTTTTGTGTTTGATTTGGTGTGAAACCTCTTCTGGTCATTTGACATCATATACTGGGTTGATTCACTACTGGTTTTGCTGCTGGGAATTGTTATTGCTGCTGACTCTCTTCTTCTGTCTCTTTTCGACTTGATTTTCAGGTACACATTTGAATGTGCCCTGATGTAACCTTCAATTGGAATGAAATGAAGTCATATTTCAAATTTTGCTCATGTTACGACATGACTGGAATGTGTAATAATAATTGTCACATTAGTTGGATCATGATGTTACAACAGTTAACTATAGGTTAGATTTGTAGTTTATTTTTGACTGGAATGTGTTTAACTGGACTGTACGACTTGAACATTTGGACTGTTAAACCCGTGATTGTCCACCCGTAGTTTTAGTATGGTCTAATGCTGGTCCTAGTTTCATGTTTTATTAACAAAATCAGAATTGGTTTGAATTCACAATTGACTGCTGGATCGATATATGATATCTATGTTAATCATGATTTCAAGTTGAAAAACAACATTACAAATAGCCTTGTATTGCAGTAGTTGATACCAGTAGATTCACTCATGATTACTCTGTTAAAACTCAATTTTCTCAGTTTGTTGTGCCTTTGGTAACGTCCAGGAACTAAGTAGCGGGTAATTAGATTAACAATGAATCTGAATTTTAATCCAAATCAGTCATGTTTAGACGTACAATTGTTTTGAATTTCGTTGAGATTAGCATATAAAATGTGTCAAGCGAGGATTTGAATAAATGTGGGATGGCTTTATTATTTGCAAGTTAATAAGCCTGAACATTGATTTATTAATGCTTCGAATAACTGGAAAGGTTCAGTGATTCTTTTTCTAATTTGAATTGAGGTTGGGCTTAGTTAGCAACCAGGGATAGACGGTCCATTTCAGGGCTGTTTGGGCCTTAGTGCTTTCATAGACAGCCCAGATCCTGTCCCAGTCATATGTCCATTTGAACCTTGGCATCGCCCTTGTGCATACTTGGACTTTTGATTTTAAGCGGGCTGTGCCCAAGGCCCAAGTTGGATGAAGATTTGAATTTATATGAGCTCATAGACCCTAAATATAGGAGCTTTTAAACAATAATAAATAATTAGGGTTTCTTCTTTTATTATTAGAGACAAATAAAAATAGAGAATCATAGTTGCCTTTAGGTTTGCCTTTTAAAAATAAAACGAGATGAGCCTCGCTACACAAAACAAACAAATGGCGGGGCCCTCGATAAATGTTATACTAAAAATACCTAGACTTCGGGATAGGCCGTTTAGCGAATTTCACGTCCTTCCCCAAAGATAATAACACGTTAGTCACTTTAGGCGCGTTTTTAATAACCTTACCTTCTTAAATACGGGTGCACATTTATGTGACCCAAACCCAAATCTCAACAAAGTCGAAATGTGTCAAAAATCGCGGGTGCATTTATGTGACGCGATTCGAGACATGTTTTCACGACGTTGCAATTCCTTTAAAATAATAATAATAAAAGCGGTTCAAAGTTAAAAGCATATAGGTTAAAACATGGATTAAAATGAAATAAATAAGCCAAACATGACAGTTGAGCGACCGTGCTAGAACCACGGAACTCGAGAATGCCTAACACCTTCTCTCGGGTTAACAGAATTCCTTGCTCGGATTTCTGGTTCGCGGACTGTTAACAGAGTCATAATTTCCTCGGTTCGAGATTCAACCGGTGACTTGGGACACCATTAATCTCCCAAGTGGCGACTCTGAATCTTAATAAACAAATCCCGTTCCGATTGTCCTTTAAGTGGAAAAACTCCTTTATTATACCCTTCACGGGGTGTAGTAAGTAAAAAGGAGGTGTGACAGCTCGTCGCTCAACTGTCATATTTGGCTCATTTGTTTGATTTTAATACATGTTTTAACCTATATGCCTTTGACTTTGAACCGCTTTTATTATTATTGTTTATTTAAAGGGAATTGCAACGTCGTGAAAACGCGTCTCGAACCTCGTCACATAAATGCACCCGTGGTTTTCGACATATTTCAACTTCGTTGGGATTTGGATTTGGGTCACATAAATGTGCACCCGCATTTAGGAAGGTAAATTTATTAAACACGCGCCTAAAGCGGCTAACGTGTTATTACCTTTGGGGAAAGCCGTGAAATTCACTAAACGGCTTATCGCGAAGTCTAGGTATTTTTAGTATAACATTTATCGAGGGCCCCGCCATTTGTTTATTTTGTGTAGCGAGGCTCATCTCGTTTTTTATTTTAAGGCTCATTTCTAAAGCAAGCTAAAATTTTCTATTTTAATATTGTCTCTAATATTAAAAGAAAGTCCCAATTAATTATTTTATCAATGTATCACTATTAAGATAGCTGAAACGAGTATTGAATTTAAACGAAGCAATCTCCATGAATCTTCAATGTTTTGGGCCTCAGACTGGCCCTTCACTAGTTTAACTCTGCCCGCAAATGCACAATGGTACCCACCGACGTGGGCCTTTGGGCGGAAGAGACGAAAGCCAGGCGAATGGTATTATTACTAGAACCCCACAGTTTACATTGTGTTCATAGGCTTTAATATCTATTTTTGAAACTTTGTGAGATATGGAGCAACTGACTATTTTCAAAACTTGAAATGATTTGGCTTCAACAATGGACACTTACGGCAGCTAAATGACCCAAAGTAATTATGCTATGACAATCAATTAATTACATATATAGGGTTGTATTCCTTCTTTTGAGGATTTCGCTTTTCTGAGTAGTCATCCTCCTCTATAGAGCTTTCATTTCCTGTGTTAAGGCTTTCACCATTTCAATTTTGAAGGCTTTACTCGGATTTTCTAGTTTTACCACAGTTATGGCTGCCACACCAAGGTCCGCTCGGCGAGGAGAGGGGAGTTCCGCCCTTGAAGGCTTTTTGAACCAAAATGCTTGGGGTCATCGGGAGTATGTTTCGAAGTTTATTTCTTTAGTAGGTAGAGGGGCACCTTGAGTCAGTGAGGAAAAACTGTGGATGGGGAAAAAGGTATACTGCGGGTAGTTTCCTCGGGGAGAGAGCATCATGGATCATGCCGA
>NW_017692880.1:0-2059 GCF_001879085.1 Nicotiana attenuata | reverse complement strand
TTGTACTAGATATCTACTACCAGGTCCCAAAGTTTCATTTCTGAACTACACTACTGTACTACGCCAAGCTAATGTCGCAAACACTTCTGTTTACGACAACTAAAGAAATTAAAACAGCTCAATCACAGTCCAGTAAAGCCAGTTTCAACCACAGAAATTAAACATTGGAGATAGGCATTTGAACTATCATTCAAAACTAATTGCAGTCAATTACACTACCTAGTTGTGATAAACAATCTTATGGTAATCTAAATAGCCTATTACAGTCTACATTATTACATTTAACTACGATAATCACATTGAATCAACCGAGAGCTTTAGATAAATTGTGTTCCCACTTTATTTCAATTTTCAGCTGAAGATCTACATGCCAATGAGATTCAAAGCGTGTACCTGATATTCAGAATACAACAGGAAGAGGAGAAGTTAGCAACAGCAGTGCGGAGAAGTTAGCAACAGCAGTGCAAGCAACAATGATTCGAATTTCAAACAGCAGACGAACACAATCGATTTCAACCCAGAAATAACTCAATGATCCAGAACTATTGTAAAACCAAACCAGATTCGTATAGCAAACCAAACACAACACCAAAATTGACCAGAATGAACCCAGGAGTGAACACAATTAGCCAATAACCAACTGCCGCCTTCTAACTAATCAAATCCCAGGCTTAACTGACTCGAATTGCTTTAAACCTCCATATTAACAGAAAAATGGAACTCAAATTACTTTGGCTCCTAAATGAACCAGAGAATTGATTCAAATGCTGAAATTTGAAAACTGATCAAAGAAGATCAATGCAACAGTACTTTTTGATTTTTTTTATTTCTCTATTTTTTTGATTTTTTTTTGTAGTAATCTAAGATCTAAAGAAGAATTTTCTCCCTTCTACTGATCTGAATTTCAAATTTAGAATTCAGATTCGTGGGAGAGGTTTTGGGGGGGATTTTTGAGGTCCCAAACTTGTGAATCAAGGCAAAGGCACTGCCCTTTTATAGGCACCATAAGAGTGAACAATCAAACTTTAGTTTTGCACTCTAGTCCCTATGTTATTTTTCAGCTTTACTCACTTAGTCCCTCATTTGTTGACTTGTTACTCAAGTTACACCACTAACTTACTGAAATTTCACTTAACATCTCAACCTAGAAACTTCTAGATGGTTCTATCCTAGTTACTACAACATTCTTTCTATCTAAAATGCCTAAACTAACCTTTATTCAGTCTGAACTAGAATTAACTGAACCCAACCCTTTTACCTGAGTTAGTAACTGTGGTTAATTATTTAAAGGAAATGGGCAATTCAACTAACTCCAAACAAATTCAATAAGCTCATCCTAACTAACTAATTCTAATTACTACCTAAGGTAATCAATGAACTAACAATAAACATACAGGACTAAGATCAATTCAACAATAACATCCATGGATCAATTAATTGAAACCAAAATCAAAACAGAACAGAATCCAACCAGAAATAATGACTAAAACAAATCAGAATTAATTAATCATGAGGAAAATCTAATCTAACAAGGAGAAACCCTACTGACTTAAAATGGTCAATCAAAAAATCAAACTAAACCTAAAACACTGAACAAGAACTAATGCCTATACTAATGACAAAAATTAAGAACAAATTCATGTTAGCAACGAACAAACAAGAACAAAGAAGAACAAACTCGATTACTGACCCCAAACGGATAAAAACAGAATCTAAATCAATTAATGAGGCAAAACAATCATGAAAAAGAAAACGATTCAAATAAAACAACAAGAAAAATTAAGAAACTCACTGGTTTTGAGCATTAAATTTGACTGACTTCTCGAAATTGGTTCTCAACTAATATTATATGTTTATTTTGCCAAAAAATAAACAAGTAACATTAATTGAAGACCCCTCGAACACTTGAAAACCCAAACAGATTGAAGTTCTTCAGACCTTAGATTTAAGATTCGTGGGATTCCACTTGGATTCGAAGGATTCCGGCTTGAAATTCGTAATGAGGAGGTCGAGGAGAGCTTGGGGTGTGATTTTCGGGCTATTTGGAGGAATTAGGGTT
>NW_017692879.1:0-5144 GCF_001879085.1 Nicotiana attenuata | reverse complement strand
GCTTGAATTGGTGAAGTTAGTATTTTGGCGAATTCCGGTTGATCGGTGAGATTTTGATCCGAGGGTCGGAATGGAATTCCGAGAGTTGTTGTAGCTTCGTTAGGTGATTTGGGATGTGTGTGCAAAATTTCAGGTTATTCGGAAGTGATTTGGTTGGGGTTTTGATCAAATGCGTGTTTCGGAAGTTTTAGAAGAACTTAGGCTTGAATCAGATGTAAATTTGGTGTTTTGATGTTAGTTTTGGTGTTTTGAGAGTGCAACTAAGTTTGAATGATCATATGTGACGTGTTAGTATGTTCGTATGCGGTCCCGAGGAGCTCGGGTGAGTTTCGAATAGGTTTGGGCTGCGTTGTGCCTGTTTTTCTTATGCTTCGACGTCGTTTCTTCAAGCATAAATGATATCATATTGGACAAATGAGCTCCGATTACTGTTTTGAATGAAGCATTAGATCCGTGTCGTAATTACGGACCCGTAGCAAAAAGAATCGTCGAATTTGGACATCGTATGAGGATTTTATGGCCATTTTACCAAGGTTGCCCATATTTTCAGGTTAATGACGAAATTGCCCCTGATGGCGTATTAAAAACCTGCACTATTTGCAAATCTTAAAACCTACATATCTCCTTCATTATAAGGTCAAATTGAGTGATTCAAAAGCCTAAATTCATTAGAATTTCACAAGGAATCCATTGGGAGCAGTAAAACGCGTGAACAGTATACCTATAATGAGCAGATCGAGTTTTCTTCCAATTTTTGAACGGGAAGAAGCTTCTGAGGCGATTTTTAAGAGAGAAAATCAGTGGGTATCACAGAGGTAAGTGATCTGATTATTAAAACTCGTTTATGGGTGATTATAGACCATAATACCAGCCTTTAATTCATGAAAAACAGTAGAAAAATAGGATTTTGGGGCCTGAGATTATGAGACCTTTAGGGGTCGATTTGAGGGGTCAAACGGACTCCGATTTTGGTGTTGTTTATATGTATGGAATTGGGAGAAGATGAAGAACACTTTTCTGTTAAAATTTTTGAGTTTCGAGAAGTGGGCCCGGGGCTCGGGTTTTGTCAATTTCGGGATTATTGATGTTTTTCGATTATTTTCGATTGGGTATTGATCCTATAGCATAATGTGACGTATTCGTTGTGGTTTTGGTCAGATTCGACGCGCGAGGAGGTCGATTTGAGAGGCAAGGCATAGCGAGCTAGGATTTTGGCCAGCTTGAAGTGAGTAATAGATGTAAATGCTGTTTTGAGGGTTTGAAACCCCGTGTTTGCACATCGTAGTGCTATATTGAGGTGACTTGCACGCCGGGTAGCGAGCGTGGGGTAGAACACCATTGGGGATTGTGACTTGGTCCGTCCCGGTAGATGAATATACTGCGTATTTGACTGAAATTCACTTATTATTATTTTAATTGAGTTGATTGCTATATTTGGTTTCGTGCCAATTAATTAAATCCTTCAGGGATTGTTGTTACTGGTTTCTTACCATTTCTACATATCATTGAACTCAGTCCTAGAATTTAATACTGTTTTGCAAACTCAGCCATTTTTCTCAAACTAGAAACTTAATTAATATTTTTAAATGAAGTTGGGCTGAATATTTCTATATTAATGTGCCCGAGAGGCTTATGTGATTTTGGACTGAGTATGGGATCGGGCTGCGCGCCGCAGCGGTATGAAATTGATATTGATATGAGGCCGAGGGCCTAGTTGATGCCACGATATGGCTTATTATTGTGCTTGGGCCGTAAGGGGCCCCTCCTGAAGTCTGCACACCCCCAGTGAGCTCCGTCGACGATAAATAAATGGAGCGGGCTGCACGCCGCAGCGGGTACTGGAAAGTACCGGTCTATGTGTTGCATTGCATATTTGATTGTCATTTAATTATTTATCTGTTGTGGGATTTTCCATAATTGTTTTCACTAATATTACTGATTTTATACTACTGGGTTCAAGTTGCTGTATTTATAGAATTACTTTGTGCCTATTAAGGATTTCTTATTCTCAGCCTTTATTTATGTTTATTACTCACTGGGTCGGAGTACTCACATTACTCCCTGCTCCTTGCGTGCAGATCCAGGTACACCTGAGGCTGTGTGAGGACTTCTCTGCCTAGCATCATATCTGGAAGTTTCAAGGTAGCTGCATTTGACGTTCGCAGTCCTGATCTTCCTTCTATCTTATTTGCTTTATTTCCGCATTTCTAGAGAACGATATGTAGTAGGTTGATACTCATGTATTAGAGGCTCAGACTTGTGACACCGGATTCTTCGGGCTGTGTAGTAGTATTTCTACTTGGGTTTTCCGCATGTTTTAACTATATTTCAGAGTTTCAGTATTATGACTTAGTAATTATTTGTGTTAATTGAATCATGAGCTGTATAAAAAGGGTTAAGGTTGTTGAATTGGTCGGGCTTGCCTAGCAGTGTGTTGGGCGCCATCACGACCGGGGTTGGGGTCGTGACAAGTTGGTATCAGAGCCTAGGTTACTTGGTCTCGCGAGTCATAAGCCGGTTTAGTAGAGTCTCGTGGATCGGTACGGAGACGTCTGTACTTATCCTCGTGAGGCTGCAGAACCTTTAGGAAAACTTCACATTCTTGAATTCTTATCGTGCGTCCTTGATTCAGCTTGAAAAGAAACTCTTGAAATTCCTTCCACGTGTTCGTACGCGCGCGTGAGCGCTCAGTATGAGATGTGCCTTGATAGCTTGTGATTCCCCGATCGAGGGGCGAGATGTAATCTCTGTGAGTTTATGTTGCGGTATGAGTTCAGACTCAGGAAGACTAAGCGACTGCGTACAGTTTAGGACGGTGGAGGGTATACAGAAATGGTAGTTGGAGGCAAAGCAGGTGGGTCATCTCCTGCGGAGTGTTCTAAAGTTGTGTGATCCTTATGTTATCTATTAGAATATCTCATTTACAAGCGAAAAAAATGTGTTGACATCTAAATTGGATCGCCTAGAGAGTGGGGGCTTAACTGTTGTGTGAGTGAATGCGAGATTCGCAAAAAAAAAGAATTCTAGATTATTTGTGTTTCCACAAGCTTATGAAGGATTGAGTTTAATCTCACTATAGTATTAAGGCAGCAATGGAGTATGTGCGTTATGAGTTGTTGGGAGTGTTTTGATCTATGGCTTCGAGCCAAGTTGGGGAGTTTGCTATTGATTAGCTAATTGTACGGTTATGTGCTATGTTGGTTCCGGTTTGAGGCATGCTGGCGAATTAGTTCTGGTTGCGGAAATTGAGCCGAGGATGGCACGAGTGAAGCAAAATTTTGACAAAGGTTATTTGGTGCTTCGTAGATGTGTGAGAATCACAGGATGTCTTAAGCTGTTGTTGGTAAAGAATGCTCGGTGCATGGAGCAGGAAGATGTTTGTTTGTATTGGGATGAGGTCATATCCTGCGGTGTCAGAGTTCTAATGAGGCACGGGTGGTTATGTTCGTTTGATCAGGTGAATTGCAGTTTGAATAAGAAGTAAATGACTCTCGAGAATGATTTTAATATGTTCAAGATTCTACATGTAACAATCAGGTGTCTTAAGGTTGTGTATGTGGTTAGAGACTATGTTTTCATTGGAAAAGGTCAAGACTTGTGGTATTTTTATGTTAATTATGGGATTCTATGTATCAGTATCTGGAAAGTAAAGGTAACGGATTTAGATTCGCAGGAAGTTCTTCAGAGTAAAGTATTTTGGAATGTTGTATTTCTGGGAATATTTGAGAGAGGATTTAGTGGCTTATGGGTCTTAGACAGTGTGGTCTTGTGCTTGGGTCTCGTGTAGTGAGCCTGGGTTGAGGAACTGTGGTGCTACAGCAAGGGGGAATATCAAGTTGATGATGAATCAGAAGGGAAATTAGATAGATGGAATAGCTTGATAGTAGACCGAATCGGTATGGTAAGGATATGATTAATTCTTTGTATGTGTTCGAGGTAATGAGCCCTTGCAAGTATTTTGCAGCAATGCTCTTGGGTTTTGATGGCTTTCTTAGCTTGGTCGAGTTAGAAGGATTCCGTCCTGGCAGTTTAATTTATGCAAACGGAATTGAGAGAGTTCTTGTTGATTTCTACCGTGGTTGAAGAGGTGCATTTTCTACGAATATGAGAGACATGGAATGTGTAATGATTTTTCTTCTAGATGGGATCAATGGAAGTTCTTGACTAGTTGAGTGCGTAGATGTCTGTGGCTCAGAAGGGAGATAAAAGTTTTCCTGCTATCCTTGGATGGTATGGTATATGCGGTATGTTGTGGAGGATCGAGATTTGCGTGTACGAGGTTTCAGTTCAGTTCTGAAAAGAAGTTCATAAAACTCTTAGGCAACGGGTAGCCTCAGATAATCAAGGAAATGGTGCTGCTAATTGGAAGCGATTTGACGAGAGTATATGTCTCAGAAAAAGGGTAATGTGATTAAACTGATGATACTTCGGTAGTATTGCGGCATTTTCTTGTTGGATCAACTGGTGGTATTCGGGTTTGCTTGGTGGCACAGGAAATTTTAAAGTATCTATCGTGGAGTGATGGGGTATTTAAGGTGTGGTATGCGTTCGGACGGCAAAATTGGGATCAGGTATGATATTCGTATGCTATATGGAGTTGGAGACTGGGAGTTCTCATGTACAGGCTATGTCGTGGTTGTGGATCATGTGTATTCAGCACCGTTTAGCGGCAATCGGGATTTGGAGGCTCAAGTGGATCCTTATTTGCTGGTATGTTAGATTTTGGATGTGATGTTGAAATTCAGACTGGTTGTCTTAGTGTTAGGTGATGCTGAACTATTGCGCTACGGGCCATGCCGGAAATGCCACGGGTTGAGTGGCGAGGTGCATTGGATTATGTTCTTGCAGAGTGGGTTTATATTTCAAAGACCCAGTGGACGGCTGGGAAGGATTGCTTTTCTTAATTGGGCCTTCGTGATGGATGTCAGTGCAGAGGTTCCTACCATTGGTTCCGTTCCGGTGTTAAGCGACTTTTAGGATGCGTTTCTTGTGGTCGGGCATGTCGCCGGGCGAGGTTGTGGATTTCGATATTGATTTGGTGCCGGGCACCGTATCGTACGGCTCCGGCCGGAGTTATAGTAGTGGAAGGAGCAGCTTCAGGCTTTCTTGGTAATGAGTTCGTTGGTAGGCCGATGTGGATACGT
>NW_017692878.1:0-5145 GCF_001879085.1 Nicotiana attenuata | reverse complement strand
GAATTTGCGAGGTTCAAGAAAGAGTGACCTCCTACATTAAGCGGTTTGGCTTAAGAGAGCACAATGGGTTTCATAGAGGAGTGCCATCGCATTATCAGCACTATGGGTATTGCAGAGACGAGTGGGGTTGTTTTTACTACGTTCCAGCCTGACGGAGCGGCTTATCAGTGGTGGTGGACATATGAGTTGGGTAATCGGCCGATGCAGTTTCACTTACATGAGTTCAGTTTTCAGAGATGTTTCGAGAGAGTTGTACCTCAGTCACTTCGGTTCAGCATGGCTCGAGAGTTGGAGTCAGATGTTTCGTTTCAGCAGGTGGTAAGGATCGCTCGCCGGTTAGAGGGCATGTGGGACCAGGAGCCAGAGGACAGACGAGATTTGGAGAGAGAAAGTACAAGGAGGCAAGGAGGCCTCGTAAACCGAAGAGATCTGCTAGCCCTTTTTCTGGAGGTAGGGTACGACATGGTGGAGGTTCGCGGGTCAGCTAGTTCAGTTTGCGCTTTAGGCTTCACAGTGATTCGGGTGTTGATGGGTCTCAGAGTACGCATACCGCACAGTTCCCCCAGCCATGTCAGTATAGAGGTTGCTTGAGTGTGGAGATACTAGCTACATGGTGAGAGATTTCCCCAGATTTCGGGCAAGATGTGTCACAGCAAGGTATTCAGGTGAGTAGAGGGCGCCCAAGAGGGGGGAGGCCCGGCCCGTTGATGTGTTTCATATAGTAGGCTTAAGGCCGTTGCGCCAGATGATGTCATTCGGGTATGATTTTGATTTGTTACAGCGGAGCACCATCCGTAGTTCATTACAACTATGCTTATCAGGGTGAATTCCCCTATTTGATGCCCACTTATGGGTGTGTTTCATGATTTACACTCTGTTTATGTGTATCCCTGTTGGAAGGCTCTATGAGTGATAGCCGTGGCTATCGTCTGTTTTTGTTTATCATCGAGAGAGTTATGAGACTAGTTGTAAATTTCTGTTGTCCTTTTCAGTAGGCTTGATGTGATTTATGAGCATTTTGGCTACGAGCCGTGATTTTATGCTCCACCGGTGTAGGAGCCAGTACTTGTTGTAATTTATGATGGAAATTGGTCTAGTGAAAGTTTCCAGCGGGTTTGATATCTATCCTACTTGAGATCCAGAGTTGAGGGCAGGACCCTCGTTGTTTCATGTGATTTGATGTGTTGAGACCGGGCTGTGTACCGCGGAGGAGTTATATCAGTATGAGATCCTTATGATTCTTTTATATGCTTTAATTCTTTCTTGTTAGATTGTGTTGTAAATTAGTTCTGATAGAAAAATTTGTGCTAAACGGACTTATTTGATAGTTCCTTTATGTGTTTCCTTTCCATATTCATTCATTTTCGTTCGATGCTTCTTGAGTTCTAGCTTATGGAGTGTGTGCCCGTTGGTATTAGTTGTGATTGGGTGATTCGGGTGTTAGTTGTGTGGTTTTCGTGGCTATTGTACCATCGTCAGTGTTGTGGAGGTTTCAAAAGGGTGCCTATCGAATTTGAGGCTTATGGCCGGTGGAGGATTGATTCGGGCAAATATTGTGATCAGGAATGTTATTATAAGCCTATGTGTGGTGTGTATGTTGTGTGGATGTACTCTGTGGGTGTAGGCATAAGTGGTTGCAGCTAGTTGAGACTGATACCGGATGTGGATTTAGAATCAGGTCCCTTGGAAATGAATGGGAGATGGGGAGTTGGGCTCTAAGGCTTATTGGTATTGCTAGAAAGGCTAAAATTTCAGTTGAGATGGTGTCGTCAGATTTATGTGGATTAGGGTGACTTGGGATCACCCGCGGGTATATGCTGGAAGTGTACATTCAATGAATTAAGAACTTCGAGGCGAATCTTGGCACGTTCGAGGACGAACGTTGGTTTTAAGAGGGGGAGGATGTAATGACCCGGCCGGTCGTTTTGCGAATTTAAGCTCCATTCAGCGGCATAAGGTCTGGAACTGCTTCATAATGCGAGTATCGACTTGCGCGCATGGTTGAATTCAGTTAACGGATGATTTAGAGTCGAATTGAAAGAAGGAATCTAGTTTTGGGAGTTTAAGCGGTGAGAATTTGACTGGAATTGGACTTTTGAGTAAACGACCCCGTAATGAATTTTTGACGATTCCAACAGCTTCGTATGGTGATTTTGGACTTAGGCGTGTGTTCGGATTGTGTTTTGGAGGTCCGTAGCCAATTTAGGCTTGAAATGCCGAAAGTTGAATTTTTGAAATTTCCGGTTCGATAGTGAGTTTTTGATCCGAGGGTCGGAATGGAATTCTGGAAGTTAGAGTAGCTCTGTAGTGTCGGATGTGACGTGCGTGCAAAATTTCAGGGCCATTCGAACTAGGTTTGATAGACTTTTTGATCAAAAGCATAAATTGAGAGTTTTTGGAGTTCTTAGGCTTGAATCTGATGTTAAATTGGTGTTTTGATATTGTTTTGAGCGTTCTGAAGGTTGGAACAAGTTTGAATGATGTTATGGGATATGTTGGCATGTTTGGTTGAGGTGCCGAGGGCCTCGGGTGTGTTCCGGGTGGGAGACGAGTCTTTTTCCTCCTATTTTGAACTGCTGATATCTGTCAGCTGGTTTCCTTCTTCGCGTTCGCGTCTGCTCCTCCGCTTTCGCGAAGAGTAATCGTGGAGGAGGAATTTATTGTTCTTCGCGTTCGTGGTTAGCATCTCGCGTTCGCGAAGGTTTGCCTTTCTCCTTCCTCGCGTTCGCATAGCAGAATTAGGAACTGGGGGGCTGGTGGCTATTTCTTTTTCGCGTTCGCGTCACAGCCTCCGCGTTCGGGTAAGCCTCTGTTCTTTACTCTCCGCGTTCGCGTCCCATATCTCGCGTTCGTGTATGCTTTTCTTGGAAGCTTCAGTTACTCTTCTTCGTGACCGCAATTGTCCTTCCGCGTTCGAAATTTGATGATTTTTTTATGGTTGAACTCATATTGAAATGGGTATTCAGAGTTTTGTAAAATTTGTCGGGTTCCGAGGTGCAGGCCCGCGAGTCGTCTTTTGGACCAATTTTTAGATTTTGTTAAAGATGGAAACTTTATGATCCGGAATAGTTTCTTATGTGTTTTATTTGTGCTTTGAAGTTAATTTGGTTAGATTTGAGCCGTCCGGAGGTCTTTTCACCCGAAGTGCATTTTAGAGTATCGGCTTGTCATCTTTGAGGTAAGTATCTTGCCTAACCTTGTGTGGCGGACTTCCCCTTAGGATTTGAGTCTTCCATGCTAATTGTAGTTCATGCACGCGAGGTGACGAGTGTGTGCTCGGGCTTAATTTTGATAAAATTGCCTTTAGGGTTCTTAGGTCCTTATGTTTATTATATGGGAAGTATTCTGTTATGATTGAGTTATATAATTGCATAATTTACCTCTATATGTTCTATACGATGTTGTTAGCTTTCCTCTGACTCTTACCTTTTACTTGGCCTTAATTGCCTAATTCAAATAACTGTTCTTTTGTTGTTTTGTTAAGGTTATTGTGGTTTCTTAGTTTCTCCGTGATTCTCTTGTTGCTATGTAATTATACTCTTGGTGGTGGAACTTCCTTGTGATTGGATTGTTGGATTGTTGTTGATTCCCTAGCCGCGATGTATTGTCTATATTGTTGTTTCCCTTGCCGGGATGTATTGTTTATATTGTTGATTCACTTGCCGGGGTGTTATTTGTTCATATTGTTGATTCCCTTGCCAGGATACTATTGTTCATATTTGTTGTCTCGGGATTCCAAGAGATCCCCAGCATGTATATTGAGGATACCAAGAGATCCTCGGGATACCAAGAGATTCCCAGCACATATATTGAGGATACCAAGAGATCCCCAACACACATATTGAGGATACCAAGAGATCCTCAGGATACCAAGAGATCCCCCAAGTACTTACGTTTGGGACTACGGGGCAGGATCCTGCGAGATGCTCTGTCGATATTCTGTGAGTGCAAAAGCACGAAGGGTGATGCCGTGCACTTTATGTTTGCTGTGCATAATTGTTGTCATCAATTCAAGTGTTTTAACGGGTTAGATTCCCTTACTGCTGTGATTCTTTGTGTTGGAACCCATAGTATTGTCAATACCTCGCCGTATATATATATAAATTTCAATACTTCAAACTTCAATAATTACTATATTTTTGACTAATTAGTTTCTCAACTAAATTTTTTCCTTAAATCATCTGAGGTTGTATTCTACTTAAAAGGAACTTCTACTAAGTTATAAATTATTAAATCCCATGGTAAAGGTAATAATTCTTTCGATGTTGTATTCTAATTAAAAATGGTACTTTCTTTATTCAAAAGATTTCAAAAAAATAACTTCATCGTTCTCGCCGGCTTTCCTAATTAGTTTAGAATTTGTAATCTACTTATATTAGGTAAATGAGACTTCTTTGAACATCTTAAGTGCATTTGTACGGACGTTATGTATTGTATAGCATGTGGATTTTTTTTTGTCAAGAGTGAGATCGAAAATATGGGAGCACAAGGTGCACGCGTGTTGAGGGTTCGGAAGTTGAGATTATGATGTGAGAAACCGAGGATTGAGATGGTCGGGATTGTGTATTAGACATGATGTGAGTGATTGAGTTGGCATTGTTTTCTTTATTTGGATACATTCTTACTTGTCTCTGTTCCTGTTATGTCAGTGTTGACTTACTTGGTTATCTGATTTACTTGGTGTCGTTCGATACTACCCGTGTTCTTCCTTTCTTGTTCCTACTGTTTGTATTTTGATTTCTCTCCGCTGTTGATATTACCTTGTTATATTTATCTCGATAATTTATTATCATATCCTGTTATTCCATTTAACCAGTAGATGTCTTGACTGTTCCTCGTCACTACTCCACCTAGGTCAGTCTTGATACTTACTGGGCACCGCTGTGGTGTGCTCATACTACACTTCTGTACAGTTTTTTTGTGCAGATCCAGGTATTGTTCGCTAGTAGCTGTGCGGATTCTTGCCGAGGAGACTCAAGGTAGCCCTGCTGCTGCGTTCGCAAGCTTAAGAGTCACCTTCCTATTTTACATTCTCACTGCTACTTATTTCCATACGGTTGTGTTTAGAAATGGGAAGCGAAACTATGTAGAGCTTATGACTTGTACTACCGGATTTTGGGAAGATGTTCATTGTATAAGGGATTT
>NW_017692877.1:1325-5147 GCF_001879085.1 Nicotiana attenuata | reverse complement strand
GTAGTTAATGGGTGTTGCATTCTAGGGTGAGATTGAGATTGGGTATTTGTTATTTGGGTTGATTTTGTGTTTCAATCTAGAATTTGTGGTTGCAAACATGAATTCAAGCTTAGTGGGTCTAACTCTTCTTGAGAGAGAGAGTCATATGACCCTAAAAGTTAACCCAACAAGGAATTGGGATGGACCCATGAGAATGGTAGTCCCAATTAACGGGTTAAACCTCGAAAGAGTAATTACCCTACTTGAGCCCTAGTTGCCCGGTCTAATTGGCCTACCTAATTGGTCTCGAGAGAGTCAATTGGGCAAAATCGTTCTCTCTACCGAGAGGTGTGAGAATGAGTGCAATTGTGTAACGGCTATAGCACTAAACCCAGATTTATCAATCTCCCCTTAGTAGTTTCTACCCGTTAGCTTACCACCTAGGTAGTGTCACAACCCTAGTGTCTTTTTCCTATATTAAGCACAACTTAGCAATATTTCCTTAGCATAATTTAGCTTTAATCCTTAGATTACAAAAGTAGTTTTAAATATTAAAAACCCCCAAAAATGTTAGAGTGCAATTAGAAGTACAAACACAATTCTAAACTAAGCAGGCAATACAACTCCATTCCAAGCTCCCTGTGGAAATTCGACCCCGATCCACTATTCGGGTATTAGTTATTGCTACCCACTCTTCCTACCATTGTGTAGTGTTGAGACGGTCGCGATCAACTTTATGGCGCCGTTGCCGGGGAGCTTACGGTGTTGACTATCAGCTTAGTTAGTTTTGTGTTTTGCTTCTCTTTCCTTCTTGTTTACTAATTCTGTTGTGTCAATCATTCAGGTACTATGGCTCTCAATGCAAATGACCCTCTTGGCAACGTGAACGCGGGGGAGGAGGTAGATGATGCTGAGCCCAAAGAGGTTATACCACCTCAAGTTCCACGTAGAGGCCGTCCGGCCAACGCAAATGACAACAATCCTATTCCAGACCCTCCTCCGCCACCGTCAAGAGCGGTTCCAAGAGTTCTTCCTAATCAAGGGTACGCGAGTGCCATCGTTCCTCCCCGAATCCGGGCGGGGAACTTTCAAATCACAAATGTCATGTTGACCTTGCTCGAGCAAAGGGGATATTTTACGGGCGCCTCCGACCAAAATGCATACAAGCACTTGAAGGGGTTCGTAGGTACTTGCTGGGGCAGCAAACAAACAAACGTGTCAGAGGATGCGTTGCGATTGAGGCTTTTCCCGTTTTCTCTTCGGGGCAAAGCGTTGGACTGGTTAGAAAGGTTACCAAATCATTCTATCACCACATGGGATGAATTGGCGGACAAATTTATTGCCAAGTTCTTTTCTCCAAGTCATATGGCGGCTCTTCGGGACGAGATTCTAGCCTTCAAGCAAATGCCAATGTAACCATTGCATGAGATCTGGGAGTGATATAGAACAATGGTGAAGGAGTGCCCTAACAACGACATGACTGAGGCGATGATCCAATAGACTTTCTATAGGGGCATCAACACCACGAATCAGTGCATTGTGAACCAATTGGCCGGTGGGAACTTTATGAAACTTTCTTACCAAGAGGCATGTGACGTACTTGATGAAATGGCTGAAACCTCTTCGGCATGGCAAAGCTGAGCGAATGTACCCCAAGGTGACCCCACGGTCATCCATTTGCACAAGGAGTTGAGTGATCATGGCCAAGCTATTGCCGAACTTACAACAACAATGAATCAGTTGGCGAAGGCGCAATTGCAACAAGTACAAAACCCGCGCCAAGTCAATGCAATGGAGAATGTTTCTATGCTAAAAAGGAGGCAAAGATGGCAACAACAACCTCAAGGTAATGGTGAGCAGTTTGACAACAACAATGATGGTGGTGGTTATTCGAACGAGTGTTTTGATGATCAAAGTGAGGAATGCCAATATGTCAATAACTATCAAGGAAATAGAGGAAATCAAGGGAATCAACAATGGCGCCCCCAAGGCAATTGGGGCAATCAACAAGGAGGCGGCAATTGGAATAACAATAATCAACAACAAGGTGGTAACAATTGGAACAATAACAATCAGAACAACAATTGGGGTAATCAAGGTAATAACCAAGGCAATTGGAACGGGAACAACAACAATTGGAACAACAACAGTAGCAATCAAGGAGGGTGAAATAATGGTGGTAGGGGGCAAGGCTTTCAAAGGCCCCCCATGTTCCAACAACCAAACAATCCACCCCCCTTTCAGTCACAAGGGCCTAATTCTTTTGGAAGTGATATGGGACGGATAGAGATGATGTTCGAGCAGATGATGGAAAAGAACCAAGATTCTGACGCACAATTGGCTTCGAAATAACACGTCTATCCGGAACCTAGAGGTGCAAATATGACAAATCTCTCAAGCTTTAAATACCCGACCAAAAGGTGCGCTACCAAGTGATACGGTAGTGAACCCGAAAGGGGGTAACAATCATGTGATGGCGGTTACAACTAGGAGTGGAAGAGGTGGTGATGTGCATGCCTCGATTGAGAATTAAGTTGTGAATGATGAAATTGAGTTGCATGATGATGATGCACCTTTGAATATTGACAATGTGGTTGAACCAATAGTGACAAATGATGTGCGGATTGATATTGATGATGAGGCCGGGGTAGAGACTCAAGATACCGTGAACCCGTCTAGGGAACACATTATTGATATACCCAAGCCGGCGGTGCCCAAGGCCAAGGCACCCTTGCCTAGACCACCTCCACCATATCCTCAGCGGTTAGCAAAGCAAAAGAACGACAATCAGTTCAAGAAATTCATAGACATGATGAAGAGCCTCACAATCAATGTTCCTTTAGTGGAGGCACTTGAACAAATGCCTGGGTACGCAAAATTTATGAAGGATTTAGTCACCAAGAAGCGTTCTATGGAGTGTGAAACAATAAAGATGACGTACCAAGTTAGTGCGATTGTGCATTCTATGGCCCCGAAACTAGATGACCCTGGAGCTTTCACTAATCCTTGCACTATCGGAAGTGCGGACTTTGCTAAGGCCCTATGTGACTTGGGGGCTAGCATTAATCTGATGCCGTACTCAGTCTTCAAGACTTTGGGAATTGGGCAACCTAGGCCAACCTCAATGAGACTTCAAATGGCGGACCGGTCGATGAAGAGACCTTTAGGTATAATCGACGATGTGCTTGTCCGGGTGGACAAATTTATATTGCCGGCCGACTTTGTCATATTGGATTGCGAAGTGGATTTCAAAGTGCCTATTATTCTTGGAAGACCTTTCCTAGCTACGGGGAAGGCATTGGTTGATGTGGAAGCAGGGGAGTTAACATTCCGTGTGGGTGATGAGAAGGTGGTATTTCATGTGTGCAAGTCAATGAGGCAACCCAATAGTACGGAGGTGTGTTCATTTGTGGACATTGTCACGGCGGTGATAGTGGATGACACAAGTGCTTTGATTAATGTTGAAGATCCTCTTGAAGCCGTGCTTCTTAACATGGATGCCAATGATGATGCCGGTAGAGTGGAGTGCGTGAATGCATTGCATGGAATGGGTTCATATTCATATGAGCCTAGGAAACTATCTTTGGATCTTGAAAATCGCAAAACTCCGCCAACCAAGCCATCAATTGAGGAGCCACCGGAGTTGGAGTTGAAACCACTTCCTCCACACCTCAGGTATGAATTCTTGGGCTCTAATTCTACTCTTACAGTTATTCTTTCTTCTTGCCTTACTAACTTGCAGGTTGAGGTCACTGTGGAAGTGCTTCAAAAGCGAAAAAGGGCAATAGGATGGACTTTGGCGGACATCAGGGGAATAAGCCCCATATTTTGCATGCATAAGAT
>NW_017692877.1:0-1279 GCF_001879085.1 Nicotiana attenuata | reverse complement strand
AACGAGGTGATGCAAGAAGTAGTAAAAGAAAGAGGTTAATCAAAGTGGCTTGACGCCGGTGTGGTTTACCCGATCTCGGACAGTTCATGGACCTCTCCGGTCCAATGTGTGCCAAAAAAGGGTGGAATGACGGTAGTGACCAATGCCAACAATGAGTTGATTCCTACTCGGACAATTACGGGTTGGAGAGTGTGTATGGACTATAGAAAGCTGAACAAGGTGACAAGAAAAGATCATTTCCCACTACCATCTTGGATCAAATGCTTGATCGTCTTGCGGCGGGCCTTTATTGTTTCTAGATGGCTACTCGGGGTATAATCAAATTCTCATTGCCCCACGAGGATCAGGAGAAGACAACCTTTACATGTCCTTATGGCACGTTCACGTTCTCGAGAATGCCATTCGGATTATGTAATGCCCCAGCGACCTTTCAAAGATGCATGATGGCAATCTTCACCGACATGGTGGAGGATATCTTAGAGGTATTCATGGATGACTTCAGTGTGGTGGGAGATTCATTTGAAGAATGCTTGGTGAACTTGGATAGGGTTTTGGCAAGATGTGAAGAAACCAACCTTGTGCTCAACTGGGAGAAATGCCACTTTATGGTGCAAGAGGGAATTATATTGGGCCACAAAATCTCAAGGCAAGGAATTGAAGTTGATAAGGCAAAAATAGAGGTTATCTCAAGACTTCCTCCCCCTACCTCTGTCAAAGGGGTGAGGAGTTTTCTGGGTCATGTCGGGTTCTACCGGCGGTTCATCAAAGATTTTTCCAAAGTTGTGAACCCGCTTTGCAAGTTGTTAGAGAATGATGTCAAGTTTATTTTTGATGAGAAATGCATGGAGTCTTTTGAGTTACTGAAACACAAGTTGACAACAACCCCTATAATCACTGCTCCTAATTGGGACTTGCCTTTTGAACTTATGTGTGATGCGAGTGATGTAGCGATCGGGCGGTGCTAGGCCAAAGAATCAACAAAATGTTCCATCCTGTGTATTATGCTAGCAAGACTATGAATGAGGCTCAGAGAAACTACACTGTGACAGAAAAGGAGCTATTGGCTATTGTGTTCGCGATGGAGAAATTTAGACCTTACCTTATGGGGGTAAAGGTGATCATACACACGGACCATGCAGCCCTTCGGTATTTGATGACTAAGAAGGATTCAAAAGCAAGATTGATGAGATGGGTGCTACTCCTTTAGGAATTTGATTTAGAGATTGTGGATAGAAAGGGAAGCGAGAATCAAGCTGCCGACCATTTGTCCCGATTAGAT